>NC_081550.1:5362456-5370125 GCF_901000735.1 Corylus avellana
CTTAGTACGAATTAAATCTTTTGTGCCCTCTATTAGGAGAATAATACATCAATAGAAAACAATAAAAATAAGTGTTGTGAAAACATCAAATCTTTATCTTTTGATGTCCTTTTTTTTTTTTTTTTTTTTGAATTTTGCGGATAAGTGATAGACTTGGTGTTTTCATAACACACATCATCGCAATGCTAATTTGGTTTGTGCCGTGCTAATTTGTCATCATCTCAATGGAAAGAACAAAATACTTGATTTGTGTCAAATCCCTTTAAAAGTTATTCTTCGGTAAAAGTACGGTGAAAATTTCACAATAATTACTAGCTGAAGTGCTACGGTTTTGAGTTAATAATAATCCACCTATTATTGGGCTCAAAGAGGTAATTTGTAGCGGCTTAACAAATTTTTAGCCATTTTGTTAAGTTGGGTGTGAAGTATTTTTTTGCTACAAAACTAGCAAAAATAAAATTGCCATGTATCTTGGAATTGTCCCCGGCCTGTGAAAAAAAAAAAAAAAGGATTTGCTCGACACATGAACCACCTCTTATCAACCCACGTGAACTTTGTCAAACTTTCAAACAAAGGAAAGGGAAAGGGCCGAAATGCGCATGTCTTTAAAAAGACAAAACAAAAGGGCACATGGGAATGCAATTGCAACTACGTACGCCATTACATCAAAAAGAGCTTAAAAATCAACCCTAAAATGAATGAGTAAGATTTTCGGCTGCCAAGAGTCCGTCTGCCAAGTGAGATTTTTTTTTTTTTTTTTTTAATTGAAGAGGAAAGAGGTTATAAGAGGGATTATGGATGACTAAATTTGAGGTATTAGCACCAAATTTAGGATGATCAAATCCCTTTAGGGTGATACCATCTCTAAAGGTTAAGAGGTTATAAGAGGGATTATGGATGACTAAATTTGAGGTATTAGCACCAAATTTAGGATGATCAAATCCCTTTAGGGTGATACCATCTCTAAAGGTTAAGAGGTTATAAGAGGAATTATGGATGATCGAATTTGAGGTATTAGTACCAAATTTAGGATGACCGAATCCCTTTAGGGTGATACCATCCCTAAAGGTTAACCTTCCACTCGTAAGTTTTAGTTTTAAATCGAAAAACGAGTTTTGAGGCATTAGAACTCAAATATTAGCTCATGAAAATTTAGCTAACAAAAAAAAAAATAAAAAAATTCATTTCTTTTTTATTATTATTATTATTTTTATATAGGTAGCCACGCGATGGACGATGCTTGGCTGCCTCAATTTGGCAGCCGCATAGACGGACTCAAAATGAATAGGCCTCTTCAAAACAGTTAATGCCATGAAAAATAGAGCACATATAAAGATGATGAAAACCGTTTAAAATCTTTGAAAGGCAAGAAAATGAAGGCAACAATATGCAGACTTGTCGGGAGTGCGACCGTGTATCATATTAGGAGGCAAACGAAAGACATCAAACACGGGAATCGGCTTAGAACAGAGGAGAGACTGCTGCTACAACACATTATTTGGGAATTTAGAACTCGGAATATGGCAAAAGGGAGATTCAAAAGACAAAAGAGAACTTAGAGATATGCTGCAACTGAGGATTAATTACCAGATAAAAATATGAGAATTAGAGTTGTTAGTTTGCTGGAATTGGGTTTTGCCAACTATATATCCAGAGTAGTTGTATTGGCCATGCGAGCTCGGCTAATTTACATTTTATTTCAGTTCGAGTCGAGCTTCTAAACATGGGCTTCACTCGACTCACTAAGTCCAAAATCTTGTGTGAGCTCAAACTTGCCAATCATCCTAACCGAGTACCCTTTCGAGTACTTGACTTGGCTAGAGTAATTTTTTTCCCCTATCTTAATAAACGAGCTCAAACATTTTTTTTACTTTACTAAATTATAAACCCTAAGCCCTAAATTATACATACGGAAAGATGAATAACTTTTTTGTAGTTGCATGTTTGGAATTGTATTTAAGAAATAGAGTTTTTAAATCAAAAGGAAAAGCTTCATTTTTAAGCTTTTGAGTGTTTTTTTGACCATTTTTGGCCTTTTTTACCATTAAAAGCGTTTTCAAATATTTTTTTTATCAAACAGATACTTTTTTTTTAAAACGGACTTTGTGAGTGTTAAACACACTTTTAGACCCCTCAAACACACACTTAAACAAGCCATTATAGTATGTTTGAGATTGTGTTTGATAAATAAAGCTTTTAAGTCAAAAAACGTTTTTTTTTTTTTTTTTGGAAAACCTTCATTTTTAAGCTTTTGCCAAAAGTGTGTTTTGACCATTTTAGGCTTTTTGAACCCTTAAAAGCACTTTTCATTTTGTTCTACCAAACAAGTTTTTTTTTTTTCTTCAAACTGACTTTTTGAGTGTTAAACGCACTTTTAAGCTCTTCAAACGCATACCCAAACAGACCCTTAATATTAGAAAAGAAAAGTCTAAACAATCTTCTTTTGTCCTCTCTCATACAAGATTTTGAAAAACAAGTCATTGGATATGTAGGACCCAAATGGTAAATTTATAGGTCCTACATATCCAATGGCAATTCTTTTAAAAAACGTTGAATAGGAGAAAGATAGACGAATGACAGATAGCAGTTCTCATAAACAAAACACCTAGTGAATAAGACTTCCTCTTTCGCGTTAGTGTGTGTGGGTGTGTGTGTATGCATGTGTGCGTGTACGTGTGTGTGCGAGGATGTTGGAATTGGTGACTCATATTAATACTAGTGGAAGGCCAAGTAGACGGGAGTAGAGTGAACGTCGCACTGGCGACGTTCACGGAGCGGGTTTAGGGTTTAGGGTTTTTCTATATATATGTATGATGTAACTCTAAATCATTAAGAGTAAAAATACAGCCGCCTCTTTGTGAACGTAGGCAAATTGTCGAACCACGTAAATTTGTGTGTCGACTCTCTCTCTTTCGATTCTATATTGTTCATCAATTATTGTACACTGTAACAACAGATGGAGAAACAATTTCGGCATTATAAAGCTTTTTGGTTGACGGTTGAACTCATTAGGAATACCATGTACCACTAACATATATATATCATCAAGGGTGGTTTTTCAATGGTTCAAGAAAATTTTCAAGTAGTTAGGACATGTACTAAGGTGTGGATTCAAATATCTACAATGAAGAATTCCCACATATGCCTAATTAGTATTAGCTGTCTTAGATTTTCATTGATGTCCTGGTGAGACTGAGTCAAGCTATGACTCAGTCGAATTTAAGGGAGCTCCTGCGGTTCCAACTAGATGTGTCAACCTTGTCCGGTTTCCCGATTTTTGGCCAAAACCGGGAATAGGACCCGGTTCTCGATTTTGAGAAACCAGAACCAGAACCGGGACCCCGGTTGGTTACCGGCAGGTTCCGATTTTACCCGGTCCAGTAACTGGTTTTTACAAAAAAAATGGTTTTGGGGCTTATTTTAGGTATTGGGCCTAAAATAAGCCCCTTTTCATAAGTTGGCCCATTTTTAAAAAAATCTATTAGTCTTTTTGTCTAAATTAAAGGGGCTTTGTTGTGATTGTTTCAAATAATTAAAAAATAAACCTAAAAAAGTCCAAAAATCCTAAAAAATCAATGTTTTTGCCTATTTGGGCCTTAGAGCATTCTCAATGGAATAGCCAAATGTTAATTTTATTTAAAATGGTTCTTTAAATGTTTAAAAAAACCCCCACATTGGATTAGCTAAAAAAAATGTAAAATAGATATTTGATTGAAAGAGCTAAAAAAAAAGCTAAATGTAGCAGTACTTTTCAATTGAGCTATTTTATTTTTTATTGTTTCTCTCACCTGTTTTTTCTTTTTCCCAAATATTTTCCTACTTTTTCTCTGTATGTTCATTGTTCTCCATTTCCCAAAAATTTTCTCATTTTTCTTCTCACATGTTCTCTTTTTCTCAAAACTTTTCTTACTTTTAATAATATTTTAATATAATAGATAGAAATATAACTAATCCGATATATAGACATTTAAAAATGGCTTAGCTAAATTAGATAAAAGTGAGTTTTGATAAGCCATTTTACATAAAAATATGGCTCCTCCATTGGGAATGCTCTTAGAAATAAAAATTTAGTTTTTTAAAATACCCTAAACCTAAACCTAAGTGTAAAATATATATATATATTAATATATAAATATTTTAAAATAAAATGGAAACCCTATTCTAGATTCTAAAACCTAAGACCGAACCGGGGTACTGTTTTGAATTTTTCAACCAGAACTGACCTCCGGTTTCATTTCCAATTTTGACATTATCCTTTCTAGTTCCAACCTTGATGAAATAATCAAGCTTAATTAGGTTTGTGATCGCATACCGCCATTCTTGAGTGTTTGTATTTAAAAAAAAAATATATATATATATATATATCTCTCGAAATGAATGAATTTCTTTATCTTTTTCTCTTTATGAATTGGCCACAAACCCATCATATTCGAGAAGAAAATATAGTAGAATATTATATTATAATGATACACTTGACAAAAGTTCTTAAACTTATGATCAAAAGTTACAAGATAAATTACTCGCTCTTGGAACACAAATGTTTTAAAATCTGAATGGAAACGCAATACTATATATATATATAGCTGGGACTTGTGTTGTGTATTACTTGAAAACGTACTTTACCACACCAGGAAGATGAGCATTAATCATGTAGTCTTCCCAATCCACGCGCTTTGGATCGAAGTAAAACATGTCTGCATCTGCAGCACTCTCTCTTACTGCCATTCGCAGCTTTTCCGAGTTTATGTCATCAAACCTATATGCAAAAATAATAAATAAATAAATAAAAGGATTATATTAATATATGTTTTGATGATCGATCAAATTAATCCAAGAATTAAAATAAAATAAATCATGCTTACACGCCCTGGAAGAACAAATAAGGCTCATAAAGTTCCACCAATCTCATCGCAAAGTTGACCTTTCGACTCAGATCATGATACGTTCCCTGGAAATACTGACAAAATGCTGCATTCACCAATCCTAGTCCCTATAAGAAAAAGAAAAGAAACATAAATAATTTCACAAATATGATGAAGATATGCTATAGTTCAATAAAAATGTTATTTTCTATTTATAAAAGTCTTAGGTGGCAAAAAGTCATAAGTCCATTAATGGGTGGGGCTACAGTAACTACGGATGAGACCTATGACCGCTTGCCACCTAAGATTTTTATGGACGAAAAATAGTCTTTTTATTGCACTATAACATTTTTCTTAATTAATATATATTTAAGTAATTAAGTAGCATAAAAATGGTTTAGATAGAACAAACCTTTAATGGAAACAAATAACGAATTGCCATGTATCTGCGGAAGCTATCCATGCTGCTTAACACTAACATCTTGCCAACCTTGACAGGTTTTCCATCCTTATTTATCCAGGGTTTTTCAGTAAAGTAACGGAAGCCGAAATCTTGAAGATCTCTGTTTCTCATAGGATTTCTTACTGAAGACCCCACTTGATAAATTATATCACAAGGTTGATTTGCATGAGCCACCATGGCCACGATCATAGCATTTACCACCATATCAGCTGGTACCTGTATGCAGTGTTTCACACTTATTCATTTGTTTTGAATACGTAACTCTCTTTGGATTTCATTTTCTTGAACGCTTGAGAGAATTAATATGTTTCATAAATATCATTTTTTTTTTTCCTTATAAACGGGGTATGTGGACTTCCCCCCGACCATACAGTAGCAAAGCACCCCCTTCACACGATTTTGATAAAGCTCGAGCGTAACCCTAAAGAATTGCTTGTACTCAATGAGATTGACATTAGGCCAAGTGACTTACCTACCCGAGGGGGATATAAATATCACATATGAGACCTAGAAATGACTTTGAAGGAAGCCAACCACCATATATAGTATTCTTGCATGTTCTTCCATATAATTTTTTTTTTTAATAATAAAAAAATAATGAGTGACGAATGACCAGATAAATCAAATCTCACCAAATCAATGATTCCCTTAAGATCGCCGAGGAAGCATTTTAGTTTTCCTTTTCCATAACCAACAGCTAGACTGTCAATTGTCCTATAACACAAAGAAGACAGCAATCATACATATATTAATTTTCATCTTTAGTTTCTCGATAACCAAACAAGAAAAACAGTTCTTTTTTCTAAAAAAAAAAGAAAAAGAAAAGAAACATGAGTTTCTCAATATATATATATATATAACTACATAAGGAAGATTTTTGTGTTCTTATTACCTGACACCTTCAATCCAGCCGGGGAAGGGTTCTCTCAAAGTACTGGTTACAATGGTGGGACGTATGGTTACCACTGATAGATGTTCTTTCAGATGCCCAATCAGCATCTCTCCCAATGCTTTTGTAAATACGTACGTGTTTGGCCATCCGTATACCTTTGCCCTGATAATTATTTGAACAAAACTCTCGTTTTATTAGAAAATTAATTATTATTTTTTTCAGAAAACTCACAAGAACAACAATTTCAATGACAACTCAAAAGTCAAAACCACTCTCATCCAAATATGAATATATTCTATTTTTTTCAAAATAAAATCCACCTTCTCAAACGTGTTTTCAAATTCGAGTTTCTATTTTCTAGACTAACGAAAAATAATTTAAAACCGAAAGAAAAAAAAAAAAAAAAAAAAATCAAACAAACACAACATAAGAGATCCCTGACATTGAAAAGTACAATTAATGCCCCAAGCTAATATAGCTACTCCAATTACAACGGTTCACATGGATGTCATATTCAATGTACGGATGGAAATTTAAGATGGGCAACCCCATGCGCCAATGCCCAATGAATCATTCTAATGCCTCTGGGCCTTCGACAATAAATGTGACCAGACAAACACACATTAGTATGAGTAAGAAAATGAAATTTATCATCTTTTAATTTTTAATTTTTTAATTTTTATTTTTACAAATTTAATAGATTTATTATTGAATTTATAAACTCACGTAAATCTCACAAAAATTTAACGATAGATTTATCAATTCACTATATGAATAGGGTTGAAAGATGATTGAGAATAATATTACTTGTAAAGATCCCAGTAGATCATGTGTTATTGCTTGGGGAGGTGCTGTCATTTGCTTTAGAGCACCTATGCTATAGTGATCTTTTAGGGGTTGAGATTCAATTTTGCTTTCTCTCTCTTTCTCGATCTTTCTCATAAATATTAAAAATTGACTCTGACAGGGGTGGTCTCAACAAAAATAAATAATTTAATTAACTTTTGCCCCCCAAGATTTTTTTTTTTTACATCCCCCAAAAAATAAAAAATAAATAAACGTTTTAGTTACGCCCTAAGCCAAATCCTATTCGTTGTAGATGATCTCTATTCTATCCTAGAAAAGGACAATATTTTCAAAGCAATTTTTTTTTTTTTTTTTTTTAATTTTATGGCCAATCTTTTTTTAAAATCTCCTCCGTCTACATCTATTTAAACCCCATATAAACACAGCAGGGGTGGAGTTAAGGAGTGTGAAAATATTAATTAAATAATTAAATTTATATTTTAAGCTTTTGAAAGAAGTTTTTATTTAATATTGTATCAGAACAAACGTTATGATATTCTATGAAATAGACCTTACTTATTAAAAAATAGTTTGAATATATATATATATATAAGAAAAAGTGTTAAAAGATATTAATTTAATAATTAAATCAACCATTTATTATCA
>NC_081550.1:5370150-5384917 GCF_901000735.1 Corylus avellana
GGCGTGGGTCAAAGTCAGGGGAGTTTTCGGTGAAGAGTGCTTATCACCTAGAGAAGGAGAGACTAACAAGAATGAAAGGAGAATGTTCAAAAGGGGGGAGCAACCAGGCGGTTTGGAGGATGATATGGGGTCTGAAAATTCCACACTCTGTTCAAGTGTTCCTATGGAGAGCTTGCAACCAAATCCTCCCCACAAAAGATAATCTGAAGAAGCGGAAGGTTCTAGAGGATGACACATGTATCTTTTGCGGTAACGCCATTGAAACTACACTCCATATTCTTTGGGATTGCCCTTCTTCCAGAGATGTATGGTGCGTTAGTGGCAGACAGATCCAAAAATGTAAGTCTGGAGGAGAAAGCTTCTGTGAATTGGTGGAGCACCTGCTGGAGTTTCTACAGCGAGAGGACATGGAATTATTTGCAATAACTGCAAAGAAGATATGGAGTAGAAGAAATGAAGTGGTGCATGGGGGGGTTTTTTCACACCCCTGTACAGTCGAAAAGCAGGCCAGAGAACACCTTCAGCAGTATCGCAAGGCAAATGAAAAGAAGGAGGCTGTCACGGAACCGCCTTTGCTGATCCAACAGAGATGGGAAGCTCCCTCTAATGGCTATTTTAAGATCAACTGGGACGTCGCCATAGACCAAGAGAATCGGCGCATGGGAATTGGGGCCATAATCCGAGACGAACAGGGGAACACCATCGCAGCTATCAGTCAACCAGTAATGGCCCTACACGAAACCGTTTCAGCCGAAGCAATGGCTGCTCTAAGGGCCGTGGAATTTGGTAGGGAGGTGGGGGTATTTGATGCTCTCCTTGAGGGGGATTCACTGCTGGTGGTAAAGGCCATTGGAGACCCAAACCAGAACTGGCTACACTATGGACAAACCATTGAGGATATCAAATTGGTACTGGGGTCTATAAACAGTTGGGGGGTTAGGCATGTTAAAAGAGAGGCCAACCAAACGGCCCATGGGTTGGCCAAGTTCGCCATTAGGAATTCAGAAACCCATGTCTGGGTAGAGGAGACTCCAGGATGTATATCTGACATTGTGTTTTTAGAGCAATCAGCTCTATTTTTGTAAGGCACCAGCCTGTTTCACCATTTTTTTGGAATAATATGTTTCTAATTATCTCAAAAAAAAAAAAAAAAAATTGAAAGCACTTTTAAAGATTTAAAACTCTTAAAAATTGTCAAAATATACCTTTAATTTTAAGTTTTTGCCAAAAAGTATTTTTTGACTTAAAAATTTTATTTCTCAAATATAATCTCACAAAATTTTAATTATTTTTGGACCTTTAAAAACACTTTTATTTTTTTTTTACCTAATATATATTTTCAAACTCATTTTTTTAAGTTTTAAATCCATTGTTGAGCCTCTCAAAGGCACAGCCGACGCATGCCTTATACGGCAACCACTAACCAACTAACCAGTAACAAACAAAGTTGATTTTTGTCATGGCAGTCAACCTCCACCACGCAAAAACAAATATAGATATCTGATATCCACGGGATATTCCACGTAGTCTAATGGATTAAGAGAGGACACCTGGCCCAATGACATAGCAAAACCAAGCACCACTAGCCAATCGCAATCCAGAACTGGATTCGCCTCTATCCCGCTTGCACATACTTGTACTGCTCGTTCTTCCTATGCAGCCCACATCCATCACACCCAACTTCAATTCCTGAGAGCCATGGCTTCCAACACATTGATGAGCTATGGCGTCGCCACCACCGCCTTCCCATCAGTCCTCTCCTCTTCAAAATCCAAGTTCGCCGCCTCTCTCCCACTCCCTAGCGTTGCTGCCAATGCCTCGTCCCGTTTCACCATGACGGCCGATTGGATGCCGGGCCAGCCCCGGCCTCCGTACCTCGATGGCTCAGCACCCGGGTAATTGATCATAGTGAACAGTGAAAATTTTGGTTTGGTTCTCAGAAATCAAAACATGAAGAGAAAAGAGAAAAGCGCTTGAATATTGTTACTTTCTTTCGTGAGCATCATTTTGTTCCTGTTGTGTTTGTGTAATCATGATGATGTGAATGAGTTTGCGTTGCATGTGTTTGTTTTGATGTGGCAGTGACTTTGGTTTTGACCCACTTCGGCTTGGTGAAGTCCCAGAGAACCTTGAAAGATTTAAGGAATCTGAACTCATTCACTGCAGATGGTGTATGCTTGCTGTTGTAAGTGTCCGTTTTGCTTGCCCGCGATTGTGATTGTGTTCGAGAAATAGTGATTTTAAGTAAAAAAATAAACCGTTTTTCTCAAAAGTTTTATTTTTAAGTTTTTTTTCAAAAAGTGCGTATTTGATTTGTTTTTTTGGGTTCTTGAACTCTTAAAATTGCTTTTAAGTTGTTTTTACCGATCGGATTCTTTTCCTTCGAACGGGGTTTTGACAAAAGCATTAGTTTGTCTTCTAATTGAAGTTTGAGATTTCCATATATTTTTGCATGCAGCCCGGAGTTCTAGTACCGGAGGCCTTGGGATTGGGGAATTGGGTGCAGGCTCAAGAGTGGGCTGCCGTTCCAGGAGGCCAAGCCACCTACTTGGGCAACCCAGTGCCATGGGGCAACCTCCCCACCATTTTGGCCATTGAATTCCTTGCCATCGCCTTTGTTGAGCACCAACGCAGCATGGAGAAAGATCCTGAGAAGAAGAAGTACCCTGGTGGTGCTTTTGACCCCTTGGGGTACTCCAAGGATCCCGAAAAGTTCAAGGAGTACAAGGTCAAAGAGATCAAAAATGGTTAGAATTAATTACCTCTCTGCAAACCCATATATATATACATTTTCATTTGCTTTTAGAGTGATTGATTTGTTATGTAATTAATCGTTTGCTTTTATGTAGGCCGGCTCGCAATTTTGGCTTTTGTGGGGTTCTGCGTTCAACAATCAGCTTATCCTGGCACAGGGCCATTGGAGAACTTGGCTACTCACTTGGCTGACCCATGGCACAACAACATTGGAGATATCATCATCCCCAGATCGCTTTATCCATGAATCATGGAATTTTAATCATACTTCCTCTGTAAAATTCGATGTAACAATCTGTAATATTTAATCAGGACTTCGAATGTTTTGTCTGTGTTGTTAAGTTTCCAACTGATTATTTTGCTGCTATGAGTACCTAAAAATACTATGAAAATTATTTGTCTCATATCTAGTTAACAGATTATTAATACGATTTTATGAAAATTATTTAATTTAAATAGCATAATTCTCAATATGAAAATTATGATTTTACAAATAAAAATGATGAAGTTTTCCTCTTAATAGGATTTTTGAAGATTTCTTCCAATTCAAATTATTAAATTGACGTGTGTTTAAAATGTATGTAATTTTCACGTACATTTTTAGTACACCATGAGATCCTTGTATGTGTTTCTAAAATGTCTATAAAGATTGCATCATTTTTTAGAACACATCAATTTATAAACTATATTAAAATAAATTTCTTTGATATAATTAAAATGAAATTTTGCAATTCTAATAGGGATGATGATAATTAGGATTGTGGTAGATCCTAGCTGAGTATTGCATGTTCGGACTCAACTCAATTACATCACGAGTGTAATCAAACTCTAGTCGAGTTTTCAAACCTTGTTCGAATTTGGCTTGTCAGGACCCTAGCCATGTTTGAGTTTAGCTCAAACTCGACAATGGTCACAAGCCGAGTAGCTAATCAAGTGCTAGATCAGCTTAATGACGGGTGACATCATAAACTTTTTAAAGTTAGATACATTAAATTAAATTGTGAGTTTTTAAAGTTTAAGTAATAATTGTAAAAGCAATAGTAGTTAAGCAAGTTACTAAAAAAATACAATTTTTTTACTTTAACTCCTGTTTTTCTGTACACACTCTAACAATTTGTATATTCTACTAAGGCTGAAATTAACCGTCCGTTAACCGCTCTAATTGCTTTTGAAGGCGATTAAAAAAAATCATATATATATATATGAAATGATATGTAGTATGTTATTATTGTATTATCGTTTTTTTTTTGTTTTTTAAATTTTTTATAAAAAAATGCAGTTAGCCGAAGCGGTTATCCGATTTTACTAATCGCTTAGGTGGTTGCAGTTAGCGATTTTAGCCAATAACCGCTAAGTGCAACTCATTTTCACCCCTATATTATTCTATCTATTTTATTTGGGAAAAATACAAAATTAGTCCTAGTAGTTTACCTGATTTACAATTAGCTACATGTGGTATCAAAATGAATTCAAAGGTCCAACGTATGCCAAAAAAAATAATTTAGTCATTACAGTCAAATTCCGTTAACTAATTTAACATATTCTGTTTGTGTGACATTGATTTAAATAGGACAAATATCACAATTTTATTGGTTCTATCGTTCACGCTATCAGAATTTGTTAAGTTAGTGAACGAAATTTGGCTGTAGAGACTAAATTATTTTTTTGGTATATTAATTGCAAATCAAGTAAATCAATTTACTTATATTACATTTTGCCCATATTTTTTTTTTTAATTTATTGTTTTCTTGTATTTCTCTCTGTACTCTACTCTCCTCTCTCTCTCTCTCTCTCTCTCTCTCCGTCTCCTATTCACCGCAAGCTAGCAAGTTAGCAGCCCCATCGACCATCGCAGAAGTCTTCCACCACCAATCACCATCCACAACCCAAACAGCCAGCCGTTCAGCCGCGCCGTTGGAGAGAGAGACCACGAGAGTGAGAAAGACGATCGAGAGAGTGAGATAGAGAAGAGAGACCGAGAGAGAGAGGATCCCGGTGGGTTGGTCGACGCAGTGGACGACGGTGAAACACCAGCTCCGGCAGCTTTAATGCTCAAGGTCTTCTTGATTGGTAACTCCTCCCTCAAGTTTTATTTAAAGTCTGATTTGAGAATATTTTTGTTATTATGTTTGAATGTTGGGCTTGGTTGTTTATGAGTATTTTGCTGTGGTGAGAATGGCCGAATGTTGGTTTGGTTGTGATTGTAGGTTGCTTTTTATGTGAGCTATCTGTTTTTTGTATGTTTTTTGCAGAATGGGAATGGAGCAAGGCGAATTGAATTCCGAATTAGAGGAGAAAATTTACCTGATTTATAAGGATTTTTTGTTGAGGTAATCCCTTGCATAGCCTTTCCAGAATGATTCTTGCAAGAATAGTGAAATGTGCCAATGAGCTCTTGCTCAGATGACATGTCCTCTCATTGTAAGAACAAGGTTGAGGGTGAGGTTGTGAGTTCAGAACTCATTGAGTGCATAAATTAAAAGGCGTTTAGCTAGCATATTTATTTGTTTTTATTGGAGTGCATGCTTATGTTGTTTAATGGTTTTAAATGGCAATGCTTTGGTAGGGTTACGAAGTTTGAGGAATTGGTGGCTGTAGGAGCCAGGTTACTTGCTGGCTTTCAGCAAGGGCTGGGTAAATGTTCTCAAGAATTATGGTTATTTGTCTTGTGATTATTGTGTTTCTAAAAAGGTTTATTTTTGCAATTCTCATAACATTATTTTCTTAAAATTCTTATATAGAGTATCTTCGGCGGTGTCCAATAGACAGAACATCTGCGTTGGTTAAGAACATCATTGAAGCTAATGAAACAAAGAGACTTAAATCATATTTTGATGCTGGATGTATCAATGCACATGATGGTGTGCAAAATGTAAGCAAGTGTAAGTGCAATTGTTTTCTGTCTTTCTTGTGATACAGTGCTACTTTAAGTTCCTTGTTTCCTTGTTTCTTATTTTCTGAATGGCTTGTAGACATTGGCCTTTTCTTCTATTCACAGCATATTATTGGTTTGAAATAAGATCATCTCCTTTACTTGGAATGTATTGGCTTAGGACTCCCCTGTGTCCATCCCTGCCTCTTGTCATCTTTCTCACATTCTCTGCTAGAAGTCACCCCAGCAAATTCATTCAGCACTTGGTTTATTGACTCATAATCTGTGTGTCAAAAAAAAATGTTTGTAACCCCCCATCCCTGGCGTCTCTGTGTGTGTGTTTGCTACAATGTTTCAAGTTAAAATTTCCACTTTGAACTTTTGTTCACCTAAAATTATTGTTCTGACTGCAATGATTGTTCATATGTGGGGAAAATGTGCATATACAAGTGCAAACATGCGTACTTGGACTTCATGACCACTTGAGTAAAGGTAACTTCTCCTTCCAAATTTTACCATTTTCTGTTCTTTTATATATTCTCATTCCCAATGGGAACTTGTAAAGTTTTTGGTACGAACCTGTGATGCCTCAACAGTGATATCCGATCTTCTATGTTTATAGAATTGGACTTCATCTCCTGTGTCTGTTGTCTCTGTTATTCATTAATGTTTGCACTGTATACTTGGTTAATGCCACATTGTAACCATCTCCAAAATGCTACCAGTTTTCTTGGAATATCTACCAATGCTAACCCATCCTATAGAAAATGGCTTAATAGCTCAATCCCAAGTGACATTGGCTCATGACTTAACTTATACGTGCAATGATTTTCAGAAAGATTCTGAACCATGTTGAACACTGGATATATGATAATAAAAGCTGTCATGTTAGTCTCCCCCACCATACATATGTGATTGAAAGTCTTAGCTAGATGAGGATCCACTAAGCTTTGAGAATCGTGCTTATTACCTCCTCTCCCCGCCCCCCAACTTCATCTTGTGGAAAAACTTCCTTCTTTATTCTATCCATTATTTTTTTTTTCTAGAAAGTTCCACTTCACATGAAAAACAAATGGGTGAATAGTTTCCTACCTTTGTGTTTTATTATTATTGCATGTTTAAAAAATTGTCCTCTTTTTATTTAAGTGCATATCTCTTAAGAAGAGAATGTTATTTCATTTTAAGTTGGGGATTGGGGGTATCTATGTAGAGATTTGTGTTTATAAGGGCTGGAAGATGAAAAGTTCCTTATTCAGTTTTTCCTTTTGTGTGTGGTCATCTGTGATGGATTAATGCCTTTTAGTAGTCAGAGACTCAGAGGAGTGCCAATGCCAGCAGCCTTTGGTCAAATGGCAACTCTATTCCCCATGGGTGGTAGGGTGGGGTTACAGGTTCAAGTCATGTGGAATGTGTGAGTTACTTATATTAGGAGAAATAGAGAGGAGAAAATACATTCTACCCCCATAAGTTGGACCACTTTTTTGATCTCACCTCCAATGTTTAAAAAGTGGCAATCAATCCCCTTGTTTTCTTTAAGGATAATAGTGTTTATTCCTCTTGCCATTGTCATTTGGAGGCTATCGTTCTTTGCTTGTTTCTGCTCTTTTTTTCTTTTTCTTTTTTATGCAGCTTTAAATTTATGTTTAAATTTGTAATGGGGAGTTGCAGCAAAAAACATACTTAGTGAAGCTGAATCCCTCCTGGAGGATGTAACTGGTGCAATGCAAAATGTCAATGGTACTTTATCACCCATTAATGATGAATATTTTGGTGATGGGTTGAATGAACAAGCAATTTCTAATACCAAGGTAGCCTATCTTTTCATATTTGTTCAATCTCTTTCTTTTCTTATCAATTTGGTTAAAAAATATATTTATATTAATTCAATGTCACAAATCCGTATGTTTCAATGTTTGTCTTTTGCAAATGTCATATTTCTTTATTCCTTAGTAATTTCACCATTTACACTGCTCTTTCCACCCTTTGAAACCTGATGGGTTTACAGTACCATCTGATTCAGCTTGTTTAGGTACAGACTATCTCCGTCCTTTCCTGATATATTAGTCAAAATATGTCCAAGTATCTAAGCAGATGATTATAGCCTTAAAATTTTTCGGGATCTTATGGAGGGCTAGTTGAAAAATGTAAAATATGACAACATATGACAACATATCTCTTAGGTTGGAGTCATTTATTGGTACCCCAGATTCTCTTTCTATGCCTGCAAGCTTTATCAACTACAAGGGGAGCCTGGTTGTTGGGAACATTCCTCGTCTTTCCTTATGAGTAACTTGGGTTTAATCCATGCTTGTAATTTGCATATTTTTGGCCAAAATTTGGTCAGCCATGTAGTTAAAAATTTCCTTGAACTAAGAAATTCTTGCCTAAGATTCTCTGTATAGCAAATTTATTTTATTATCTTTTGGGTCACCAAAATGTTTGTCTGCAAGTATTATTGTGGAAAAGAAAAATATAACCTTTGGATTTTGCAGAAGTTTGGCAAAACTGTTTTTGTTAAATCTTTTTTTTTTTTTTCTTTATAATTCCTTTTGTTTGACTAAAAGTTTAGTTATTTTTAGCCTTGAACCTCATGCAGATTTGTATAAATTGCAAAAGGATTCTTACACTGTAATTTGATTTGACGGGATGTTTACTATGTTTTGGAAAAAAATCAATTGAGTCTCTAGGTTTTTATGCAATTTTAATTTAATCCGTGGATTTTCAATTTTGAACAATTAAGTCTTTAGGCTTTTCTGTAGTTTCAGATAGGTCCCTCCGTCAAAGTCCAATTAATTAATGGTATGCCATGTTAGACCAATCAATTAATATCATGCAGCTCTCATTTGGCATGTTATGTGCCAATTGTATGTATCACGTGACACAGTTATTTTAAATTATCAATACATCTTAAATAAAAAGTCAAAATAATTAAAAACAATTTAAAAAAAGATGAAAAAAGAAAAAAAGAAAAGAGAGGTGGCCGATCACCACTAATTGGTGAGGGAGGCTTTCCCTTACTACATGACTTGCCAAACGTGAGTCATGTAACATTGATTAATTGGTTTGATGTGCCATATTGTTAATTAATTGGATAATAGATTGATGGAGATCCCTATTTCAAACTAGAAGAAAACTAAAGTACCAAATTGTCGAAATTAAAAACCTAAGGACTAAATTTGATTTTTTCCTTATGTTTTTAGCCTCAGTATGCTGACAACTTCTTCTCTTTTAGAAGGAAGTGGCATCATCTCAACTTCAAAGACCTGAGGTAGCTGATTGTGCTGTCCTGATGGCGTTTGTGTACAGTATGCTTAAAAAAGACTATGAGATGCAGGTAATGAGCTCCATACCTCCCCTTGTGTCATTTCTCCAATCTGGATAAACATTACAAACATCTAATATCTTTTTGGGGTCTACAACGGTTGAATATAGTATTATACCTTGTTGCAGGAAAAAATTGTTTCTGCTCTAAATTTCAAGGCATCACCAGGAGAATTGGAGGGCTACTGCCAAATGTGGTCTTTACGTCCTTTTGTGAATGATGAAACTATGCATCAAGCTTGGAAACTCATTCCTTGACCATCACTGACTTGTGAGTGCCAATTTTTTTCTTTATTGACAGATTTGTTATCTGACATCTCAATTCATTTCACAAAATTGTGGGGGTTTTTTTCCCCTTTGAGCAGAAGCCATATTTCCGATTTCATGAAATTTAATTTATCAGAATCATAGAATTTAACTCTACCCGCATCACAATCGAAAACTTGCTGACCATACTATGTTGGAAAGGGGAGCATGCTTCATCACCTTTCTCTTGATTTTCTCTCCCACTGCATTTGCTCTCTCTCTCTCTCTCTCTCCCTCTCTCTAAAAAACATGGAACCAGCAAGCACATTAGACCAGATCCATGAAGAGTATCACTCTAGCCCAAAAGCCTAAGCTAATGGGTTTGGGTCCACTTAAATTTCTCTTGATAATTAACAACATTAAGTATGCACCTTCAAAAAGCAAAAAGTAGCAAACAAATATTCAAGCTAAGTAGTCCCAAAGATGATGGGTCAAAAACAATAAAATGCCTAAATTAAGGCTTAAAAAAGTTTTTAATATCTTTCTAAACTAATGAATTATAAATCTTGTTGATCTTTACTTGTAACTAACAATTCAAAAACCCATCAAAATACTTGGTACTACTATTATTAACTTTAGCTTAGATATTACATATTTTTCAAAAATCTCCTTAAACAGTCCATATGCTGAGAAATCTTCCCATCAACACAATTTGCCATTGTTGAGGTGACCTTCCCAAATCCATTGATTCCCATGATTGCCCGAACCTTGATCATGCTTGGACGGTTTACGCCTAATAGATTGCACAGACATGGCGGGTGTAAAGAAACGCACCACAGCTTGATCGAAACTGGTCTGGCCTCCATCCTCCCTCGCCTCAAAGGCTAAAACGTACTTGATTCTGACGTATACCTGATGCGCTGCTTTCAAAACCTTGACAAACTCCAGTCGGGAAAATTTGTTCTTCCCACGAATGTGATCGTGGTATGCGTCAATTGTGTGCAGTGAATATTCTTTGCACTCGTTACATCGAAGAGCATAACTTCTAAACGGGTGTGGCACAAAGCCACCCCTTTGTGCCCACCAATGAGGATTTGATACCTTAGAATAGAGCATATTAGAAATATAAGCCCAAAACACCGGATTATATTAGGTTTCTTCATTTTTATTTTTTTTATTTTAAGAATGTGCAGGAGGGGTGAGGGTGGCTCGCCGCCACCCCCAGCCCATCTAGGGTGGCCGGCAAGCCACCCCAGGCTATATTTTTTTAAAAAAAAATTAATTAATCAATTAATTTTTTATTTATTTATTTTTATATTTGGTATAATTTGGTGTGGTAGTGTTTTTTCTTTAAATTAGATTTATTCTAATATGCTGAGGTGTCACTTGCTGAGGGTGACTTTGTGCCACCTTCATATAGAAGTCACTCTCTATATTGAATCTCCCTCTCTAGAGTAGATTTAATGGTACAATTACGAATAAAAGCTCGGAACCACCAGGTATGGATTCAAAATCAAAACCATCACTCTCCACAACTTGTTTGTGGTATTTCACTAATCCATTCTTCAATTCTGGATTCAGATTCAGTGAAATTTTCCTTTTCTCAACCTCCATGGATCTTACAGCAACAATACAATCGCAGGATCTCAAGGAAACTGACAACAATAGGCTCAATAGCACTCGCATGAATTACCCTCTTCTATATTCTCTTTATATAGCACACGGCAAGGACGGTTAGGTGGGCACGGGTCGGTTCGGGGCAGATTTCTGCAGTTTTCCTACCCGAACCCGCACCCTGCGGGTTGGAAAATTTCAACCCGAGTGTCTGGCACAAGGAACAAAATCCGCGCGGGTCGGGGTAGATCGGGGCGGGTTGGGCGGGTTGTGCGGGTTGTGCGGGTTTCTTTCTTCTTCTCTTTCTTCTCCTCCATTTTCATTTCTTCTGCAGATTTATCATCTATTTTCCTTCTAAACAAACAACCCAACAATCAGAAGTTGCTAAACCCCGAGATCTCTTGGATCCCCATTCATGAAAGAGTTCTAGAGAAGAAAAAAACTTGGATCGGCGGAGGTTGAGCGGCGGCGCAAATGAGAGAAGAGTCGTACGAGGGAGAGGAAGAGAGACGAGAGAGAGGGAGAGAGGCGAGACAGCAGAGAGAGAGAGGCGAGACTGAGAGGAAGAGAGGAGAAGGGGAAAAAAAAAAAAAGTGGAAAGGGGGAGGCGGCTGGAGAAAGGTAGGGTTTTTATTTTTTAAGTTTATTTGATTAATGCGGGGCGGGTCGGGTATCCAGGGGAAAATTTTGTTATAACCCGTAACCCGCCCCGCCCCGCCCGGGTTTGGGAAAAAACCACCCGTACCCGCGAAAAATGACTTAAAATCCGGCTTTTTCGGGGCGGATCGGGGCGGGGCGGATCGGTTTTGCGGGTTGGGCGGGTTTTTGCCCACCCCTAACCGCATCTTAGTGGTTAGATGGACGATCCGTGTCAACCGAAGATGGATTATACTTATTATTTAATAAGGTAGTTTCTTATTTATTTATAACATGCATAGAATGAATTTTTGGATTAAATCTGATTGACCATTGTTATGCGGTTAGTGGTGAAATCAACCCCCTATTCTATCTCTCATACGTTTCATCTTTATTTTTATGCATTTTACTTTCAAAGAAAATCAAATCAATTCTCTTTTTAATTAAGTTAATTTTGATCTTTCGAATTTGATAACAAAACCCTAGCAGTCCTTGAGGTTCCACACCCTCTCTATAGCCGTATCCTACAAAGATTCATCCTATTGCGAGTGGTTATTTTTATAATTGATATTTTTTGTCACAAAAATACCACATCAATAATCGTACAAATTATTGTGTCATTTAATACAAATATTATAATTAGATAGTTTATACTTTGGAAATTGGAATCGTATACGGTATATCACATAATCATTAATCATTATATAATCATATAGTATATCTGCATAAGTTATTGTGTTGTTTAATCAATACATTATAATTATATATTTTATTCTTATGAAACATATATGATATATCACATGATCTTAGATCTAAGATAATATTAATATTAATTGTGAGATAATATGATCATAAAATTTAAGTATGAGTTTATGACCATTAGATCATTATGAATTTATTACTTAGAGTTTGAGTATTACTATTAGATTAAATAATTAATAATTAAGTAACTAATGTGTTTCTTATAATTTATACATTACAATCACAATTTACAGTAAGCAAAAACTTAACAATTTGAATTTAAATCATATATCATGAATCGTGATAATGAGAAGTGAGAACATATAATATAAGTATATAAGTTATAACAATTAACATTGACCCATTACCTATATAAATTAGATAATGATACAGACTCATAAGTATACAAGCATACTAATACAATAATTAAGTACATAGAGAGTTAGTTGTAATGTATGTTAAACACTTATAACTTATAAGTCTATATATGTTATAAATTATAATTATACATATATGCAGATTAAATAATATAAATGTATGAGAGTAATACTTAATCATGTGACTCAATGATAATTCAAATACTTAATAATATTATTCATGCATAATGATAATGAGATTTGTATAATATCAAATTAAATGATTGACATTGGATTAATAATACAAATTTATGTTATAAAATTATAACTTCATATAAATTATAATGATACATATATAATACAATTTTTTAATTCTTTTTTTTTTAAAAAAAACTTTTTCTCTAATTTCTAAGTCATTTTTAAAACTATTTGTTTTTACCAATTTTTATTTACACAAACAACAAAAACGACATAGTTTTGTTAAGGCCCTAAGGGTATAAATTCATCACTTTCATTTCATTTTCATTTTCATACAACCCTAAACCTAACACAAACGCTCGTGTCTCACTGTCTGTGCCGCCTTCCAGTCCTCACAAGTCGTCCGTCTGTCTCTGCCGCCTTCCTCACAGGTCGTCGGTCTCCTTCACCGTCTCTCCTCGCGCTCGACGTCTTTGTCTCTGTTTAATGTCTTCGTCGCTGTGCTCGCGCTCGTCCTCTCTGGATCGTCACCGTCTGGATCGTCAATGTCTGGATCGTCGCCGGTATTTATCTCTCTGTCTCTGTGGCCGGTCTCCGTCTCTCCTTGCCGGTTGGATTTTTTTAGTTTAATTTTACAGCAATCCAAAAATTAATGTTTGGATTTTACATGCCATGATAGGATTTTCTAATTTTAATTTTACATGCAATGATTTGATTTTGGATTTGTGACTTTTGAGACATTCTGGATTCTGGATTTGTTGTTGTTGTTGTTTTTTTTTTTTTTTAAAATTACAAAAAATAATAGTCGAGCTCGAGCTCGAACAGGGTTCCAACCCTATCGAGCCGAGCTCGAGCAACATGTTTTAGGCTCGAGCCTGAGCCAAAAATAAACGAGCCGAGCCTGGACAGCCAAAGCTCGGCCAAGTTCAGCTCGTTTACACCCCTACGTAGTGGCGCGTCACGGGGGCTGTCGCTTAGGCGGAAGCGGCTTGTGCTGTGGAAGCCCTTCGGTGTGAGGTTTGCGAGGCAAGCGAGATATAAGTGTAATTGTCTTTATCATTCTCAGCCCTTAAAAGCCAGAAAATCAAAAGAAAGAGAAATTAGTTTTGACCATCAGGAGAGGTAGATCTAGCACTCGCACTGTTCCAAACAAAAATAAAAACAGAATGAAATAGAAATACTAACCCCGAAATCAAATGAAGATACAAAGGTAGAAATATGAGCAAGGAGATGGGGCTTTGTAGGGTAGGGAAAGAGAGGATACGGCGTTGAGTAAGCATGGTGATTCCTCGCCGCACAGAACGATGACAAGATTTTTGATGAGAACTAGGACGTCTGAGTGATTCGTTGATTCCTACTTGGTTTTGTTGGCTTTCTCTATCCTTTTGTTTGAGATCTGTTTTTTTTTTTTGTCGTGATTTGAGTTCAGTGAATTTCTCATGATGTTAGCATTAATGTGAAAATGAATTTTAATGACCCATGAGATTTATTGCTTATTGAATGTCAATATTTTTACAACTGTTGAAAGAAATATGTGATTTTTATGTTTTGCTTCATTGCATGATATAAGGCTTTGTTTTCTAGATATGGAATTGAAAATATTCATTTGAACATAGATAGAATTAGTGGAATGATTTTTATATATATTTCCCTTATCTGATGATAGCTCTTCTGTCCGTTTGTATGTGTTGTATCTGCAATTTTGACTGATTTCTTTGAGCTGATCATTAGTTTTTGCCTTTATTCCCTCTTTCTTCATAATCTAAGATATGTACTTATGGGTTTTTTTTTTTTTTCCCAGCACGTGAGTCTGTGAGTCTAAAGTTAAATTTGAAAGATCTCTTCCTCCAACAATGAGATAAAAATTGAAATCTAACACAGATGCAAGCCTTTTCCAAGAACACTTTTTCTTAGGATATGTCTTAGTTGACGAACGTGGGGTGCGGTTTGCAAAAGCTTTTAAAATTAAAAGTCAAAGTCAAAGTCTTGAAATACAAGTGGTTGAGGCAAAATCACTTGAATTTTGTTT
>NC_081550.1:5384937-5386591 GCF_901000735.1 Corylus avellana
ATGGAATTGAAAATATTCATTTCAACATAGATAGAATTAGTGGAATGATTTTTATATATATTTCCCTTATCTGATGATAGCTCGTATGTGTTGTATCTGCAAGTTTGACTGATTTCTTTGAGCTGATCATTAGTTTTTGCCTTTATTCCCTATTTCTTCATAATCTAAGATATGTACTTGTTTTTTTTTTTTTTTTTTTTTTTTTTTGCAGCACGTGAGTCTAAAGTTAAATTTGAAAGATCACTTCCTCCAACAATGAGATAAAAATTGAAATCTAACACAGATGCCTCTCAAAATAACACTTTTTTGGGATATGTCTTAGTTGACGAACGTGGGGCGTGCACTCAAAAATCAAAGCCAAAATCCTGAAATACAAGTGGTTGAGGCAAAATCACTTGAATTTTGTTTATCTGACTTGCGGTGCAAAGGATGGCTGCCCGGGATAGCTGAACTTGATAGTCTTGCCGTGGTAAAGCTGCTTAAAAGCAAGATCATGCCATACAAACCAAGCAAAAAGGAATTAAAAGGCATTATTCCTTTTGGCTTGGTTTGTATGGCATGATCTTGCTTTTAAGCAGCTTTATCACGGCAAGACTATCAAGTTCAGTTACCCAGGCAGCCATCCTTTGCACCGCAAGTCAGATAAACAAAATTCAAGTGATTTTGCCTCAACCACTTGTATTTCAGGATTTTGGCTTTGATTTTTTAAGTGCACGCCCCACGTTCGTCAACTAAGATATATCCCAAAAAAAAGTGTTCTTGGGAGAGGCTTGCATCTGTGTTAGATTTCAATTTTTGTCTCATTGTTGGAAGATGAGACTCGAAGTTGGACAATTTCCCAATTCTTATAGAGCAAAGAATAAAAAGACTTTAAAAGAAAAACTCACAAGTCTCACCCGCCATCACCGAGTATTTATGACCTTGAGAAGCTAGCGTACGCGTCTTGGAAGCCATATTGTTGGGATCAAAAGGCCACGAATTTGTCTCTGAGAATTAGAGTCTCGGAAGTCTTTCTATGTATAAAACAGGTCTAACAAATGAGCTGGCATTTGGGCTTAGTTGGGCTCAGTTGGGAGGAAAGTCTGTTAGATTTGTTATGGGCCATTTTATTAGTATATAAAAAGGTGAGCTTTCATTTGTAAAATCATTGACAACGTATTAGGGTCCACTTTGGTCGTGTTCTTTAGTTTCTTGTAATTGGAGCCTGGCCCATTTCCACCAACATTATTTCCATTACCCTAGCTTCATTAATCTATTCATTTATATTGTTATGGTTGTTTATTCAACATACCATATTCTAATTCCATCTCCGTCTCATTTAAATATTCAATTTCTTCCTTAAATCCCAAGGAGCTTTTTCAATATAAATTTCTTGTGGACAATTAAGTTTTTCTATCCTTTATTGTTTCTAGTAATCAATGAAATGCATTCATTCATCATCTATAGAGACTAGGTTTTGCTGTCTCTCTTTTGGGACCCTTCAATTTGTATCATTTAGCCATCTTTGTGTTAAAGGCTAAAGCCCAAAAGAATCCTGCCAAAGTGTAGTGTCATTCAAATTCACAATGGTTGGCATGGCATATTATTGGAAAGCAATAGACAGTCACCGCTTCAAGTACACTATATTCAAAAGCTCTATTTTTCACCGTAATTT
>NC_081550.1:5386691-5408101 GCF_901000735.1 Corylus avellana
AAAAAAAAAAAAAAAAAAAAAAAAGAGAAAAGAAGGGTTTAAATATATTTTAGGTGTGTATTCTTGGTATTTTTTTCATTCCTGTTCTAAAAAAGGTAACTATTGCGCCAAATATCTTTTTAATAGAAATCGTGATTTTGTTTTAAATTCGCACTTTTTCAATAAGCACCCTCTAATCAGCTTATGAAAATCGCAGATTTTTTTGCGATTTTAAAATTTGCGTTTTTAAAATTGCAATCCCAAACACTTTAAAGTTGCGATTTGATTTAAAATCGCAGATTATTTTTTTAAAAACGCACCCTTAGTTAATTAATTAGACATCGATCAATATACATTGAATCTCAAATTCATTCAAAATTACCTTTAGGATACAATGTGTGCATATCAGCCTATTGACATGTCTTCCCTTTCCCCACATTGAATAAAATAAAAAATTAACAAAAAAAAAGCTATTTACATCAACTTAATTTATTGGGAAAACTTCACAAAACTCTCATAAATTTTCACTCGTTTTGACGCTACTTCCAAAGTTTGAAAACTCTCATTTAAGAGTATCAACCTTTTTAATTTCTTTCAATTACCCAATTCTGTTAGGATTTTTCGTTAAATCCTGTCAAAATTCTCAAAATACCAATTTTTCTTATATATATATATAAAAAAAAAAAAAAAAAATTTGCAAAGATGTTTCAAAAATATTGCTATTATGGCTTTTTTTTTTAAAAAAAAAAATACAAAAATAAGGAAAAACTTCACAAAACCCCCTTAAACTTTTAAGGGTTTTGAAATTACTTTCCAAAGTTCAAAAACTCTCGATCTAGGGTATTAAACTTTCAATTTTTTACAATGTCCATCATTAGAATTTTCCGTTAACTATTTTCAAAATTCTCAAAATACTCATTTTTTTTATGAAGAAAATAAAATAAAAAATTACAAAGATTAGGCTTTGGTAAGGATTTAACGGAATTTACAAAACTACCTACACTCTTTGCAATTTTTAGTAGGGGTGAAAAGGCAGGCGTTATTAACTGCCCGCTAACCGCCTTACTTGCTAACTGCCTCAAAAGTGGTTAGAAAAAAACCGCTAAACCTTAACGACCTTTATTATATAATAATAATAATATGATCAATTGACTATTAAATCACAATTTAAATATTAATATATTATCACTATAATTTAGATGATTATATCACATAATCAATTGATCATTAAATCATATGATTATATAATATCTAATTATACGTATATAATATGACATAAATCATAAGTATACAAGTTCATACTAATAGAATAATTAAGTACCTAGAGACTTAGTTCCAATGTATGTTATAAACTTATAAGTCCATATATGTTATAAATTATAATTATACATATATGCATATTGAATAATATAAACGCATAAGATCAATACTTAATCAGGTTAATCATTATTCTTGTACAATAATAATGTGATTCGTATAATATCAAATTAAGTAATTGACATTGAATTAAACAATGTATTACTTATAACCACAATTGAAGTATTAATGTATTATCATTATATATATATATATTATCTTTTTTTTTTTTTTTTAGTACAACTTGTATTTTTAACAAGTTATGATTTACATTTAAGGATTTTTAAAATTTTTTTTTTTTAAAATTTTTTTAATTTTTAAGTACAAGTAGATGTAAATTAATGTAAATTTAGGGTCAAATATTTTAGATTTTTTAATATGAGCTCCTTTTGGAGCAATTTGGCCCAATTTGGTATATATAAAAAAAGCCCAAAACTTAAAATTGGCCCAAAAACCCAACTTTGAAAAAAAACGGTTATAGTGGGTGGTTATATGTTTACTAACCGCTAACCGCTGGTTAACCGTATCCGCTAACCGCCTAGCGGATGCGGTTAGTGAATTTAGTAACCACCTAGCCAATAACCATTAATCACAACCTTTTTTTCACCACTAATTTTTAGGTGATATAACATAGAGTTGCTTATGATGACAATTAAGGATATCTCAATTATATTTTAATTAATTATTCATCGAGAGATATATATATATATATATATATATATATTAATTGCCTGTAATGATTTTAACATGCGAGGGTTGCTGGGTTTTGTGGCTGGCTTGGTTAATCTTTTGTTAATGTTTTTTACATGTCCTCACAAGGGGAGAGAAATGAGGGAGGGAGAGTTGAACTAATGACATTCGTTTTAAGAGGCATGATCCCCAACCAATTGAGCTACCCTTTAAGAACACCGGCTTTTTTTTGAAAATATGGAATTTCTATTGATGAAATTTCAAGAGCATAAAGCTCTTACAACATTGAGTATAAAGTTCTAAAAAATCATAGCAAAAAACTATGGTGGTTACAAAGTCATAAAAATGACTTCAATCTTTCGTTAACCCATGTACAATTACAATTAAGGGACAGATTTGCTCCGTACAGACTACATCTACGACATGAGTAGCCCAAATACAAATACAAAAACAAAAATAAAAACAAACTAAAAAAAAAAAAAAAAACTAAAAAACAAAAAATCCGCCCGTGAGAGATAAGCCCACACACTGATGTACTCCCTCCTCAACCCGAAGGCGGGGAGAATAAATCCCTCATCAACCCGAAGGCCAGGAGAACATGAAAAAAAAATAATAAAAAAAAACTCCTTAAGCAGCAGCGGAGGAGCACGGTATCATAGAGATCCCGAGGAAGACGCACTTTGGCTCATGAAGACGATAAGATTTAAGGTTGAGAAAACTAGATCTGGATCAAGATCTAAATCTACAACTTAGATATAAAAATACACCCATCAAAAACAGAAACCGGAAGAGACCATAGGGAATACGCCGAAGCACTACTGCCGAAGAAGAGGGAGGAGGAAAGATCTAGATCTAGATCTTTTCTCCTCAAAGTTTTTTTGTTTTTGTTTATTGAAGGAAGAGAAGAAAAAAAGTTTCTAGAGAGAAGCCAGAGCCCCTCTCTCTCTAGAACGTGGCGCGATTGTAAATCAAAATTAATCAAAAGTAATAAAGGGCTGATATGATAAACATGCAAGGTAATTAATAATGTTTAAAGAAAAAAATAATCAAAACAAATTGACATTGACATTGACATTGGAGATTCTCATCATCATTTTCATCTTCGCATTATTTGGTTCAGTATTTTGCTCTCGGCAACTACTGTGGTGGCTTTGGTGGGTTCAATGGCGGCTTCTCTTTCGATCTCCATCGGAAACATGTGAAACACAGCTACAAAATCAACAGCAGCCAGGGGATTTTTTAATTTATAGACAAAAATAATTATCTCCTAATAAAACAAAACTATAATTTAGAATTAAAAGGAAAGGGTAAAGTCCATATACGCCCTCAAACTATCACTCAATTGACAATATTCCTAAACTTTCAATTGTGACAATTTCCCCTCCAAACTACCAAAGCATTGTCAATGTCCCCCCCAAGACTAGCAATAAGATAAAAATGCCCCTATAGATTTCTCAATAAGACAAAAATACTCCTATAAATTGAAAAAAAAAATTGATTTTTTTTAAAAAACGAAAAATTTTAATTTAAAGATAATATTTTTTTTTAAAAAAAATTTTAACAAAAATTTTTTAATTTTTTTTTTAAAATGGAAATTTTTATTTAAAAAAAAACTATTTTTTTATTTAGTTTTAAAAAACAAAAAATTTCATTTTATTAAACGAAAATTTTATTTTTTTTAAACGTAAATTTTTATTTAAATAAAATTATAAAAACAAAAATTAAAAAAAAAAACGAAAATTTTCAATTTTTATATATAAAAAAAAAATCGAAATTCTTTAATTTTTTTTCTTATAAAATTGATTTAAAAAAAAAAAAAAAAAATTGGCCATCGTTTGGATTTTTTTGTTTTTTGGTTAGTTTTAGGTTTTTTTCTAGAGGTTTTTTTTTTTTTTTTTAAGGTAATTTCGTCATTGGGGGAACATTGACAATTTTTGGTAGTTTGGGGGGGACATTGTCACAATTGAAAGTTTGGGGGGGACATTGTCAATTGAGTGGTAGTTTGAGGGGTTATGTGAACTTTTCTCAAAAGAAAAAGAAAAAAAAAAAAGAATATAACTTACTATTCTATTTTTGAACAAAGGAGTTATCTTCATTGATATAAAATTAATCTGGAGCAAAAGGCTTCATCATACAATACCAAAGATATAAGTTGAAAACTCTACAACATCAACACTATCTATGTCATATCCAATAGCTTATAGGACTATTACAAAACAATACTTTAGAAATGTCATAATGAATGTATATAGACCTGTAACATAAACCGACAAATCACTTCTCTAGTTGCTATCTCTTTCATCAATGACAATTCTTCCATAAACTTGGTAACTCCTCCGTCATCAGTCAATAATTTGTTTTCATAAAAGAACCAGAAGAAAACAAAATACCTACCGAAAACCATTTTGTTATTTTAAGCAAAACCTAAGAAAACAATAAATCCAGGACCTTTTGCTGCCAAAGCAACAGGAGACTTGTCTTATTCAAAAGCAATAACGAAAATACAGAATCTAAAAAATATATCACTCCCAGTGACGACGTCATTGACATTTTGACGCGTGGCTGGCAGAATGATGCATGAAGGCCGATAGCTGGAAGATGGATGGCCGGTGAGTACGGTGAGCGGTAGCTTGGATGGACGGAACTGATGAGAAAACCAGATCTGATTCTGAGGAAAATAGATCTAGAGACCCCATCAAATTTGGTGGGATGGCAGTGCGTAGAACATGACATGCCGGTAAAGAGTTTGGACGGGGAATTTAAGCAAATGAGGAAAGAAGAGAGGGGAAGAGAAAGGAAGAGGGGGAGGAGGAGAAGGTTTCCCTCCTCCCCTGCACTTTCCATTCTAAGAATATACACAATTAAAAAAAAAAAAAAAAGTATTAGAATTGAGAGCCCATTCTATCTAGATGTGGTGTATGTAAAACTCTATTTTGCAGCCTTCAATGAAAATTTGACACATCAAGTAAAAACATAAAATACAATGGAGATGAAAACACTGTATCTTTAATTCAAATCAATCCCATGTACTTTTCCATTCATTCTAACTCAATGCCCACCACTCATCCACCTTAGAGCCCCCGACACCGAAGTCTCAAAAACCAACTAAGATGGTGGCTTTGGTGGTTCTGTCAGCGATTTTATTAATGAGTATTTTGTCAAAAAAAGAGAAATTATTTGATTTGAACAGTTATATTATTTTTTGGTGTTTTAAGCTAAAATGTTTACTTTTTATTGAGGGGTGCAAAATACTACACTTACACCACAACCGTATTAAAGTTATTCTCATTAGGATTTCTAATCTCGATCAGCAGCAGCAGGACTCCAACAACTATTCATACCACAAAATAAAGAAACAAAGGAAAACAAAATGCTTATGTATGTATGCATGCATTTGCAGGCAGCATACCACAAAAGAAAACAATGGAAAAAACATGAAAAACAAAATGCTTATGTATGCATGCATTGCAGCACCGTCTGCAAAGAAAGCGTTTTAATTAGTAATGGTAATGAAGTAGGAGCGTTGGGAGCTAGAATAGTGTTACACGGAAGAGTAAAGTATCGGCAGATGGGTGGCTAGGTTGGATGTACGAGTGTATTGAGTAGAGTCAACGTGACCTGCACCTATCAAAATTCAATTATGTGACCTGACACCTGTCGGCGTGTGTAGGTAACCACCCCCAAACTATAGTTACTGACCAAAGTGGGTCATCCCCTTTTACCCTTCTCCTCTTTCAATTTCAAAGATAAAACAAAAGGGCAAAGTGGGTCATGTGTAAAAACTTTCCTACTCTATATATGTATACGATTTGGGTGTGTGTTGCCTCCATCTTAACCTCCTTCTTCTTCTTCTTCTTCTCTGAGATATTTCTCCTCCATGGAGTTCGGAAGTGTAGTGCAGCACCTTGAAAACAAGGCCATTTTGGTCACTGGTGCCACTGGTTTTCTGGCAAAGAGTATGTATATATATATATATATATATACACACACATATATGCAAATGACATATTTCTTTGTGTGTGTGTAGTAAAATGATTTTGGTTATAACGTTAAGCTTGTATATGGATGCAGTTTTTGTGGAGAAAGTGCTAAGGGTACAGCCAAATGTGAAGAAGCTCTACCTTCTCCTAAGAGCCCCGGATGCTAAGTCAGCCGCACAACGTTTTCGTAGCGAGGTAAATGCGAGAATAACTTTTATAAGAAATTAGCACAAATTAAATTTTTGTGCCTTCTAATAAAAGAACATCACACTAAACATAATAAACACTAAAAATACTGGATTTTTCTCCCATTATGTTAAACCTATAGACAAAACCATAATCCCCATTCGATAAAGACAAAATCTCTAATCCCACAATCGAAAGCGACTGCCAGCTTCGGATTGCCATAGGAATTTTTTTGAACCTAATCTATAAAAATAACATATGTCTATTTTTTTAATCATTTATGAGATGCGTATGAGTTTTTAATCAAATTTATTTTAACTTTGTCCATTCTATTAAAAAAAATGTGTATCTCATATGTTCAAGTGACACTCACTTTTATAGGTTAGGTTGAAGAAAATATATATAAAAATAGGAAGAGTTAGATATGTTAATTAGTGGTGGACAGAGAAAAACAAATTAAAAAAGAAAAAGAAAAAGTGTATTTCAATGTTACAAGTCTAATAATTAGTAATAATTATTGACCTTGAATCCTATAGTATACTATATGGCTTCATTTCCTTTCACTTTTTGGCAGTTAAAATCATGGCTTACACATATATGTTTGATGATTTTGAGTCCACAACATGAGAGAAAGTGTCATAATACAATTAAATGATTAAATTCGCATATTTTTATTAGCTTAAGATCTTGAGACAAGTGATAATTAATTTAATATGATATCAGAGCCAAAACTTTTAAGTCCATTTCAATTAAATATTTTAATTATTGGACTTCACCTATTAAAAATGAGTTTGAGTCTAGAGGAGTATTAAAATATAATTAAATAATTAAATTAATATCTTTCTATTAGCTTAAATTTTTGGGACAAATAGTAATTTAACAATGATTATAATTTTGTAGATCATAGAGAAGGACTTGTTTAGAGTGCTGAAGGAAAAATGGGGTAAGAATCTTTCTTCTTTTATCTCTGAAAAGGTAAGTGTGCTGCCTGGGGACATCTCTCTTGAAGACTTGGGCTTGAAGGATTCAAGTTTGAGGGAAGAGCTCTGGAATCAAATTGATGTCATTGTCAACTTAGCTGCAACTACCAATTTTGATGAAAGGTAATTAATTATGTAGTGGTAAAATATATATTCTATATTAATTAAGTTCTTTTTTTTTTTTTTAAATAATAATAATTTAGGTTTGATCGTAAATCATTTATATTAATTAAGGCTTTATTTAGTTTAAATTTTTCTTGTTCACCACTTTTGTTAGCTTCTCTTGCTTTCTTTGCTATTGCTATAATTACATATAAAATGTTTAATATTCAGTAGCTAGTTTAGTGACTTGAAAAAAAAAAAAAAAAATAATAATATATTATTTTGTTAATGTCACATGCAGATATGATGTTGCATTGGGCGTCAATACATTAGGAGCTAAGCATCTTATAAGCTTTGCTAAAAAATGTGTTAGAATCCAAGTGATTCTCCATGTATCGACAGGTAATTAGTCAAATCCTTTCTAATTATTATTATTATTATTTGTTTTTTTCTTATTTTGTTTTTATATGTGGTACCCGTGGGAGGATGAGACAGAACGAAAAATTATTTCCTATTTAATTATTTGATTTGTTTAATATTTCAATTATTAAAATTTTGAATTTCTAATCATTTAAATGGAGAAAATGGAGGATAATGGAAGATATCGAAAATGAGTGTGGTGTTGGAATTGGGTGTCCTTTAATGGGTGTCCTTTAATGCTCTTTCCATATCTAATTATGTGAAAGTAGTATTGATTTCCTCGAACGGTTCGCTTTCTTGGAATAAATATTGGGTATATATATAGACTAGGTTTAATGCCTGTTATTAATTAATTACAAGTGTCTTTTCAGCCTATGTATGTGGGGAAAAAGGAGGACTTATATTAGAGAAGCCATTTCGCATGGGTGAAACACTCAATGGGACCCTCGGATTAGACGTGGAAGCAGAGATAAAGCTTGTGGAGGAAAAACTGAACGTCTTTCGAGCCATTGGAGCTACTGAAAAGGAAATTACGATGGCCATGAAGGACATGGGCATGGAAAGGTATGCCATACTTATTAATTATGCATGGGATATATCTATATATATATCTATATATATATATATTGAGACAGTTCTCAACCCTAATAGTAATTTAATTCTAAAGCCAACTAAGAGTAAAAATAGATAAGAAGTGGAAGGCGCCGTTCCACCTCCGATACCTAAAACAATATTTTCAAAACAAAGAATAACACAATAAAAAAAGCAAAAATTATCTAATCCAATTGTTAATAATTATTTGTTCAAATTGTTAGCAATTTAAATAACTTGTGAGAAAGTTTATATATAAGAGTCACATGTTGAGGTAGCTAGGTAGTAGAGCAACTCCCTTACGGGCATATAATGTATCCTTATCCTTTACAACGGTAGCATGAGACAACATATATTTAGGGGTGTTCAGATTAATCGTTTATCACCTACTGACCGACAATTGACTTTCGGCAGTCGGTGGAATAAAAATATTGTTTCGACGTCGGTTAACTGCCAATTAACTGACTTAACTGATTTTTCAAGTGAAATTTAAATTTTATCTGGTAGGTTTCCTAGTTGTTTTGTTCAACTAATTTGTTGTTGTCTTTTTTGTATGTGTTTTGTTGATTTATTTTTTCTTTTATTTTCAAGCATATGTTTTATTGATTTTATAGTTACAAGAAAGTTGATAAATCTCAACATAAAAACTTGTAACCGACAATTAACTAATTTAACATACCACTCATTAAGTGAAAAAGTCAAAACTATTCATTGTCAGTATAAAGTTAGTTAATTAATTGATTTAACATACTTGCTAGAATTGATAGGCAAAAATGTTGCTGATGACATCCATCGAATCGATACCCATCTCTACATAGGTTACCGTTGAGATATTTCCTACAGATATTCCAACAATAGCGAACCGATATCCATCCCCTGGCCCTACATAAGTTACCGTTGAGATGTCTCTTTATTTGTTAATGGCTAGACGGGTCATTGGCTCATACACTTGAACATCTTAAATTGCTATCATGTATGTACATAATACATTGAATGCTTAGAACTTAGAAGCAAAAAAGGGTACGTATTAATTGAATATGACGTCCATGTGAGCCATTGCAATCCGAACATGTATAATTTCTGGGCATTAATTGTAGTCTTCAGAATCAATATCTAGCCAAGACTGATCCGGATCCCCTCCCATTGGAGATTTTCCAATTATTTATTTTGGCTATCCAACAGCTCACACCCCGCCACGTGTTCTACTCAATTTTAAATACTAAAATATTAATTATTTTTTTTAAAAAAATAAAAATAAAAATAAACTAATAAAAATTATAGGGTGGCTGGATCACCTCATGTTTGCCATAGGGGGTGGCTGGACCACCTCCTGGTGCTACGGGGGTGGCTTTGGCCACCCCCAACTGGCCCTTGGGGGTGGCCGAATCAGGTAGGGTTGCCGGCCACCCCTTATGGGAAAAATGGGGGTGGTCCGGCCACCCCATAGTTTTTATTAGTTTATTTTAATTTTTATTTTCTTTTTAAAACTTAATTAATATTTTATTATTTAAAATTGAGTGGGATAGTTGGCGTGATATGGGCTGTTAGATGAAAGTTGGATGGCCAAGATGAATAATTGGAGAATCTCCAATTTACCATCCACCAAGACATCTTGATACAATTCTCATTTGACATAGGAAAAACCAGAGGGGCTAAAAGATTCTCAGTTTTTAGGAGAGATTTTCAGGTCATTTTCTTAATCAATGAGTTTGTATTTTAGGAGCAGAAATTGATAGTTTATTAATTAAAGGGATGGATGCAAATGGGTTTGGAGTTTTGACAAAAAATAAAAATTTTGTGGTTAGAAAAGTTTATTTTTGTAGTACCATCATCAACTTTGATGTCAATTTGTTATGATATCAACGAAATCACTTTTTAAAACTCAATAAATTATTAGTTGAAATTTCGGGGAAATTTACAAAATTCTTTTAAACTTTTACGTGTTTTTGAAAGTATCATCGAAATTAAAAATTTCTCAACTAAAAGTATCGAACTTTCAATTTCTTTTAATTATCTTATTCTGTTTGAATTTTTCGTTAATATTTTCAAAACTTTACAGAGATTTTTTTGAAGTTTCCCCTAAAATTCCAAACAAGAAGACTGATTTTACATTTATTTCTTAATCATATATTAGAGCTATCTTGGGATTTCAATAATCATGCTTGGTAAGTTTTATCTACTCTTCCAACTCAATTTAACAAAAGCAACAAAAAAAGCCTATTTCAAACGACAGAAAGAACTAGAACTATATGTTCCTCATTCATTCCATTGTATCAATAAAAGCACAAAAGACCATTTTATTTCTTTTCTCCTTTAGTTTTGGCCGACAGATTATCTCCAGGACTCTGATTAGAACATTAATTAACTAATTACGTATACCCAGTGTCGAAATATAGGGTGAGATATATAATAAGAGAGAGAGAGAAAAGAGGCATACAAAGGTCCTTCGATTTCTTTTTCTAATTTTCTAATAAACAATGTAATTGTTGTTCTTGTGATTTTGTTGTACGTGTAATATCCATTAGACATTCAATTTCTCTGTTCAGTTTCTAATAAAACGAGAGTTTTAATTTCTTCAAATATTAATGATCAGGGCAAAGGTTTATGGATGGCCAAACACATACGTATTTACAAAAGCATTGGGAGAAATGCTGATTGGGCACCTGAAAGAAAATCTATCAGTGGTAATCGTACGGCCCACCATTGTAACCAGTACTTACAGAGAACCCTTCCCCAGCTGGATTGAAGGTGTCAGGTAATTAAGAACACAAAAATCTTCCTTATTATAAATATGTGCATGCAATGAGTTTATCTTGTTTTTCTTTTCATTAGTGTAACTGTATTTTCTTGTTTGGTTATCGAGAAACTAAATAAGAAAATTGTATGATTAATTGCTTGCTTATTTGTGTTTCAGGACTATTGACAGTCTAATTGTTGGGTATGGTAAAGGAAAACTAAAATGCTTCCTTGGGGATCTTCAGGGAGTCATTGATTTGGTGAGATTTGGTTTAAGCCATTCATCACTCATTATATATTAATTAAGCATGCATGATATGGGAGCTCCAGCTTTACCCGACCCGTGTGAATGAGACACTTTGCACAATGTCCTGTGGATCTAGTCGGGGTGAAGTCCCGTTTAAAAAAGAAAAAGAAAAAAAAGAAATTATATTCATGAATCATATTAATTTTCTCGATACAAAATAAATGAATAAATATGAAATAATGCTTGCAGATACCGGCTGACATGGTGGTAAATGCTATAATCGTAGCCATTGTGGCTCATGCAAATCAGCCTTGTGATATAATTTACCAACTGGGGTCTTCAATAAGAAATCCTATGAGAAACATCAATCTTCAAGATTTCGGTTTCCGTTACTTTACTCAAAAGCCTTGGATAAGTAAGGATGGAAAACCTGTCGTGGTTGGCAAGATGTTAGTGTTAAGCAACATGGATAGCTTCCGCAGATACATGGCAATTCGTTATTTGCTTCCATTAAAGGTTCGTTCTATCTAAACCCTTTTTATGCTATATATATATATTAATCATATCAGTGAGATTATTTATGTTTTTTTTTTCTTATAGGGACTAGGATTGGTGAATGCAGCATTTTGTCAGTATTTCCAGGGAAGGTATCTTGATCTCAGTCGAAAGATTAACTTCGCGATGCGATTGGTGGACCTTTATGAGCCTTATTTGTTCTTCCAGGGCATGTAAGACTGGTTTATTTTATTTTAATTTGGAAATAATTAATTAACCAGATGATCATCACCAAAACATATATTAATTAATATAATTTTTTTTTTTTTTCTTCATATAGGTTTGATGACATAAACTCGGAAAAGCTGCAAATGGCAGTAAGAGAGAGTGCTGCAGATGCAGATTTGTTTTACTTCGATCCAAAGTGCGTGGATTGGGAAGACTACATGATTAATGTCCATTTTCCTGGTGTGGTAAAGTACGTTTTCAAGTAATACGTACCCACAACTGCGCTATAGTGTAATAGTAATATTGCGTTTCCAAAACGTGGATTTGGATTTTGAAATATATATTTGTGTTCTTAGAGCAATTTATCTTGTTAGTTTTGCTCTAAGGCTTGCAATATGATAAGTTTAAGAACTTTTGTCAAGTGTATCAATTATTATAATATAATATTCTAGTATATTTCTACAGGAATATGATGGGTTTGTGGCTAATATGATAAGGTCATAAATGGAGAAACATCTACTTTCGTTTTGTAATTTTTTTTTTTTTAATATGAATGAGATTTTTTTTTTTATTAGAGAGATAAAAAACAAAGTAGAAACTGTACTCCAACTTATAGACAATGACAAACGAGATGTTGTTAATAGTGACCAACAAGCAACGACCAATGTCATTATCGTCGCTAATAGCTTTAGAACTCGAAACGAGATGTCGTCGTTGATGACTTATCATCAGTGACGACTTTAAGTCATTGCTGATAAAAACTTTATCAGGGCCAAAAAAATGTTTAAGATCGTCTCTAATATCTTTGAAACCCAAAATGAAATGTCATCGATAACTAATTATCAGCGACGATTTCGTGTTGTTGCTGATAATTAGTCACCAACAACGATCTAAAGTTCTAGCTGATGATTGATAAACTTTTTTTTTTTTTTTTGTCAATTGCTTTAATTTGTACTGATTATGGCATATCAGCAAGAATCATGCATAACCATGAGAGAGAGGGGGTTAAATTTCAAAACAATTGGCCCAAAAGCATCATATCAAAGTCACGAGCACCAACATGAGACTTTTGGGTAGAATGGGCCCACTTTGCTGGGTTAGATTTCGGCTCAACAAGAGCGACCCACTCTGGGCTTCCTCTGCTCTCAAAACGAAAAGCCCACAAGCCCACATCAATCCTATCCTATCAATTGAATGGTCCCATTTCCAGCTCCAACAGGTTCCTCAGGTTTCAAAAATCAAAGTAGACGGCCGTTATCACTCTTAGAGCAACTCACACAATCTGCCCGGAGTCTTCACCAATGGAATATTTGGGACTCTTTGAGCTCTTCTCAAACACTCCCCTAACATTGACGTCTCACGAAGATTTTGCTCTGTTCATAGCATCATAGGACAATTAGAGAGATTCTAAAAACTTTTGCAACTCGAGGGCACAACCTCTCCCATCCCTACGACTTCTTCCTTCCCGTACGAACAATGCCTCTTCAACCCTCCAACTCAATGAACATAAATTATCTACATACAAGTTTAATAAATTGACATAAATTATCTACAAACAAGTTTAATAAATTGACATGTATCTCTTCACATGTGAGAATCACGTGTTTTTTTAATAGCACGAATAAAAAAGCATGTACTTCTCACATACTTTAAGAACACGTCACTTTATCAGACTGATTTGTATGAATTAGCTAAAGCCTTTATTTCCTAACGATTTTCAAATAATTATGCCGTTGACACTTCTCTCATAGCCCCCTCCTCTACTCACTTAGCCCATCTCTCCCCCCCTCAATGTAAGGCAAGGCAAAAAGGAAGAGATACTCTGCCTTTTGGGCTATATCCAATGAGCATATTCCAAGTAAACAGCCTTGTGGCTCTTTAAGCAACATCCGCAAGTGTTAACAAATATAATCAATAAACAAGAAGTTGCAATCCATATTGTTGTTGGAAACTTGGTTTTTAATTATCTTGATTAATTATTATACAGTATAACATTGGGTTACAAGACAATTTATCAACTCCATGATGTAGACTAAGAAAAGGCAAAAATCCTCAACTGTAGGTGTTGATTGCATGAAGACCACTGCAAGTGTTTAAAAACGTTAACTTACAATAGGCCATTGCTGCTGCTGCTGCTTTACTCCATCTGACTTGATCAAGGGCATCTCCCAAGCAGTCCATGACAAAGAAGCAAGTGAAGGCTTTTATTAAAAAGCATTAGTTGGAAGGAGATGGGGACCTCTCTTTTCTTTTACCTGTCGAGGAAGTAGCTTTATTGATTGGAACTTCTTCAGAAAACTGAAAGGACTCCGCGCTGCAATGTAAGCCATTGCTACTTGTAACACTCTCTGACTTCGAAGGATTTGTTGATGCAAGGTTGGAGATGGGATGACCATTTTCAGAACTTTCCACATTGGTTGGAACTTCATCAGAAGCTTCACAAGCACTTGGCCTAGTAATGCAGAGCCAAGTTCTCGAAGACTCCTCGCACTCATTATCGCTGTCGGCAGCAATAGGCACATGCCACGATCCTTTCTCTGATTCCTGAAACAGAGATTGATGTCTCAACACTTGACACAAGAAATGAATCAATATCTAGTTTTTAACCAATATAACAAAAGATTAGATGGGAACAGACAGTCACTTGTAAACAATTTCTGAGGAACACATGGAACCATATGGGCCACCCAGAACGCTCATGCAAAGCCCATTCGTTCTCATCCCATCAATCACAAAACTGCCATTTTAAAGGCATTACGTATAAATATGTAAAAAACTGTTTGAAATTTCCATTCAGGGGGAAAAATCTGTTGAAAATTTTCTTTAGAAAAAGTGCTGTGCAAAAGACGTTAATTACGGTAAATAAGAGAAGATAATTATACACAAGATCACAAAGAAGGGAATGCAAAATAGTGGAAGATAAAATCACTCAGAACCCAATGCCCTAATACACCTAAATCTCACTATCACACAAAATAGATTATTTTCCAAAAGAGAACAAAAGAGACAATACAAGAATACAAATTTCTCTTTTGTTGGGATAAATGGTGGTCTCTCTTTTTCTCTCTCTGGACGCTGCAACATTAGCTTTCTCTTTATCTATCTGTGCAACGTTCAAACCAGGAAAAAAAGATGCCAGCACCAGCCAAATGCATTAGTTGTCACGAGCTATGAAAGCTAAGTTCCAGCAATAAAGTGTCAGTGCTCATACTAAAGACACAAATACAAGCTCACAAGTTTGCATCAGAGACATACACGAAGGCAAGCAACAAAGAAAAGGCTGACAAGAGCTATAATATTGATTAGTAAGCCTAGGGAACAACTCTCCATGAAAACCACTCAGTAAGATGAATAGACTAGCAAATTAAATGTCAAAAACCAAATTACAAGATGGTACCTGGATAACAGATGAATATGAAGGCGGCATCTGAAGTTTCACATTGCCCTTCCCAAAAGTATACCGAACCTGGAGAATTGGATGGAAGAAAGGTTTATTCCTACAAAGTGGATAATGTGTAATGGAAAATGGTATATGTACAGGTGCAAAAGGTAACCAGTTCAACCTTGTCCCCCTCTATTATCTCTACAAGCAAACCTTCTGGCCTCCACTTTTCAAAAGTGGATGAACATAAATAGAACCTTTATTCATGGAAATGAGCATACACCAAGAGTTTTGTGTAATGAGGGCCTACCAAACCTCATGTTTTCTCAATAAATTTTAATTAAAAAAATCCATATTAAGCAACCACCGAAAAGAATCTGAAAATCTGTACCAGCCCTTATTGTCGCAGAAGTCTTTTTTTTTTTTTGTAAGTAATTAACTTTTGTTTAGGTAAGTATGGCAACAGTCTTTTTTTTTTTTTTTTTTGGTTGATAAGTATGGAAACAAAATCTTAACAAAAAAGAAACGTAAGATACAATTCCCATCAACTTAATCTCTAAGCTTTTAGAATATATACTTAGAAGAAGAAGAGGACAGCTAAGAAACATTGATAGTTTTAAATCTGAACAATCTTTGCTATTCTGAAGATTAACTTTTATCTAATTTCAATCCAGTCCCCTGAAAGGTCATTCAGATTGAGGAATGGTACAGCAGCCAAGGACAAGAAAACAACTAAATTTCATCTAAATAATGATAATCCGGAATCAACTCAAATTCTTCAATGCCTTTTTATTTCTCACTCCTATGTGTATAATGTAAATATGTTTGTGCCTGTTTAAGAGACCAACTGTCTTACATGTGAACCAGACACAGTTTTACATGCACTGTTGACACAAAATTATATGACTTATGTGACCAACTTATCAAAAAAGTTAAGTGACCACACAAACACAAAAGATTTGGCAATTCATAAAGAGAACGGAGTGAGCAAATGGTTCAATAATTTAAAACAAAAATTATCCTCAAAATCTAGGAAAAGGCCCCCTTTGAAAGAGATATCAGCAAAAGAGAGGCATATAAAAAGTAATTAACTATAGCACAGGCATAACTATGAATCAAAATCAACGATGTATAGGATAGCCTTTCGGAAAACACATACTTGATGTCTTTCTTTCCACTTGAGGAAAAAGCTACTCCCTAGGAGTTCAAAAATGTGATCTCTCATTTCATCATTTGTCACAAGTAAACACTGGACTTTGACTGCAGCATATAGCCAATACCTGAATTATATAAGTCATCATAAGGAAACCTTTTTTTAGAAGAATTAGATCTTCAGATGGAGTAGATTAAAGAAAAAAATTTGCAAGAAAAGAAGTTGTCAGATATTTAATCATAAAAACTTCAGCTAAAATGACAGAATAGAGTACATTCACACACACAGAGACAAACACTGGTTTAAGGGTTTATACCAATCGTCATTAGAACCAGTTGGTGTCATATAAAGAACGCCTTTATCCATCCACTCCTCTACCAGCTTTCTTTGGGAAGGATTTTCCAGAAGCGACGGAAGGCGTTTATTATGCAAGACAACCAGTGGCCATTTGTTTCCGCTCCTATTGTACAATTCTTTAACAACAGCATCAAGCTGCTCTATAGAAATTTTCAAAACATAAATGAAAGATATAAATTAGTGGTTAGATAGCATGAGAGAAGAAGGGAAGAAAAAATGGGGGTGCGAAAGGGAGAGAACCCAACTTAAGTCATACAACCTGAGAAACACTGAATCCGCCATCTGCAAAATTTTGTTGGTAGAGCCCAATATTTGCTCCATCCACTATAAATTCAAAATCAGCATGTTTTTCCAGCCAACCCTTTAATAAAAGATTAAAAAAACAGGTAAATTAAGTAAAGAAAGGGTATCAGAAACAAGTTACCGAATACACAGTATAGTGAAGTAAATTCATAAGTTGTTTTGGAACGAAGAAAACAAAAATAAAACCTTTACTATTTTTTTTATAAGCAAAATAAAACCTTTACCATACCAAAGATTAAACGGTCTATAAGCTTGACAATGCACAATAGAATGAGAAATCAAAGTACACATACGTTATGTGGCCAACGAATTAATAATGAGCCAACAACTAGAACCATGAATTAAGTCTACCAATGTTCGAACCAGATTAAACAAGTGTCATCCTTTGATCTTAAAAACCAGAACCAACAATCATGTTGGACACAAATTCAACTAAGTTGACGGATGTCAAGCAGCAATGTCCTTAAACTCTGTTTCTTAATCCTTGTAATTTCTATATATACAACTGACATTCCTCCACAAACAAATCTGCTACAAACTAACCACAACATTCTAAGTAACCCATCATCTTATATCCTTAAAAAAAAAACATAGCAACGGATTGCTTACCTGAAACTCGCTAAAGTTTGCCTTGACCTCCCTTTCCATAGCCAACGCAGCCACCGACCGCGCAAACCTCTCCGTCTCCGCATCATCTATATCCACACGCACCAATTGCTCCCCACAACCTCTGCACCGCCCAGCCGAATCCACATTCGCCCTCTTCACAACCCAATCCCCCTTCCCAATCCACCCCAAACCATGCCATCCTCCCCCGTTCCTCGACACCGCCTCTTTCACTCTCCCCACCTCCGAATTCACCTCTCCCACCTCCCTAGCCTTCCCACTGCTGAACCAACCCTCGATAAACTTCACCGTCGATTTGCCAACGCTCCTCACCGAATTCCTCAACTTATGCAAATACCCATAAACCCTCTCTCCCCTCCCCGTCTCCGCGCTCACCTTCAACAACGCAGCAAGCTCTGATTCCTCCACACTCACCCCCATCACACCCATATGCTCCTCCACCTCATACGCCTTCTCCGCCTCCAAATTCTCACAGAAACACATCAATGCCGGGTCATACGTGCGCAATCTCGGCGCAGTTCCATACTTCCACATGCTCTTGACCAAGCCGAAAGCATAATCCCCGTCTCCCTTCGCCGCGGCTAGGCGAGCGACGGCGGTGATCGAGGCCTCATTGGGGTGGACGTTGTTTGACAGCATGTGGTCGAATATGCGAAAGCCGTGGTCCAAAGCTAAGGTTTTCAGTGATGCGTCTGTGACTGTGTTGGAGCAGAGGTAGAGGAGGGCATTGAAGTGGTGCTGGTTCAGGCGCAAGCCTTGTAAAATTGCGGTCTCGTAAAGGGAGATTGCGCTGCGCAGGTCGTTGTTCTTGGTGCATAGAGTGAGGTCCGAATGGAATTCGGATTCTGGGGTCTGGTTCTTTTTCTTCTTCTTGTCCTTGATGGATGGTCGGTTTGGGAAGTTGGTGGTCTCCATTGATGCAAGTCTGAGCAAAAACCCCCAGAGCCTCAAAAACCCTAATTTTGGTATAGGTATATTGGGCTTGGCCTCTGTATGGCTTTTATTTTTGAAGATTGTACAACAAAATTGGGCTTAAATAAAGTTCAGTCCGACCCAAAGGTTATATGAAAAAGTTTATAGGGCATTTTTAATAAGAGAAATACTCTTCTAAAAAAACAAATACTTTTCACAAAACAATTCTGAAAAACTAAAACAAAAAATATTCTTAAAAAAAATAATAAATGCTGTATTTTTTTTTTCAGGAGTAGAAATTATCTATGTATAATTTTTTTTTTTTTTTTAGGCACCTTCAGCTATCAAAGTTCTGGGATTGGGGGAAGAAATTGCTTAGTCGACATTCTAGAGCTACTGTAGTAAGAGATAAGTGAGTCGCTTACAAAGGTTTTGTAATTGTGGACTTCTTATAATTAAACTCTTCTACATAGTGGATAAGTTTCTTAGATTTGATTGCCCCTGTATGATTTTACTTTTAAAGAGTTACTTAAGAGATTTATATTTCGCCACCAAAAGTTTTGTATTGGTTGTTTTAATATTTTGCTTGATTTTAGTACTTATATCTATGGTGTTTTGCAGTGGCGGATATAGGCTGGGGCCGGGCACCACTTCAAAAATCCTGAAAGAAAAAGATTTTGGAGCAGTAGTGTTTTAAGTTTTCTGATGCCTACCCTTCCTCTTCCTTTTGTTTTCTTCTCTTCTTCTTTTTTTTCTTCTCTCACTCAACTTCTTCTTCTCTTGCCCCTACTCTCCCTCCTCCTAATGTTTTCATGCCCCTACCTCTTCTAGTGTTCCTCCTCCTTTCTTCTTCTTCTCTCGCTCAGCTTCTCTCTTCCATCTCTCTCCTCTGGTCCTCCTCATGCTTCCCCTCTTTTCTCCATTTTCCTCAAACAGTTTATTTCTCTTTCAACATTTTTTGTTTGTTTGTTTGTTTGTTTTTTTTTTTTTTTGGGTTAATTTCAACCAGTTTAATTGGTTTAAACGCTGCCCACTCTAAACAAAAACAAAAAAACAAAAAATTCTCCTTTGCCCAATGCACTAATTATACGACCACTCTTAAGAGGACAAATAATAAAATACAATTTGATAAAGAGTGGACTTATATCAATTAACGTGAATATGTTTTCTAAACGTTAAATAAAATAACTCAAAAATAATTACGTTCCATTAATAGATAACTAAATATTAAAAGCAATTAATTGGACATGCACGCAATATTTTTTTAGAAGTGTTTGAAACTTTGAAATAATGAAATAATTTATATTGGTTTTTGGTAAACTATAGTATAACATAATATTATTTTATCTTAATTAAATATTAGTCTTATATCCTGCCACTACAATAAGAAGATCTTGGCTCGGCCACTGGTGTTTTGATTAAAAATTAATAACTTTGTTAATATTCTTCATTGTTGTTGAGATTGAGAGATTTATTGTTTATCAACATCGGGTCTAAACTAGCGTAGAGCTCCACAAATTTTTCTCTCCGGCCAGCACTTTCTTCTCTTGTGTAGGCCAATAATAAAGTTGGCTCCACATCTTCTTGTTCTCAACGTAATTGGTTTTCTCTTCAATATTATTAGTAGTAAAGTAGTACTACATTCTGAATTATTTCTAAAATGGATCTTTTTAGCTTCCAATATTTAATTGGGAAATTATATCTAAAATCTTTAGGTAAACGCGCTTTTATTAAAAACTCCCTGAGTTTTTTTTTTTTGAAATTTAGTCCCTGGGTCACTCGAAACTACTAAAAAACTCCCTACCGTCAATTTTTGTTAACTTCCGTTAATCTACTCAAAACTCACGGTTTTATCTGATTAAAATATTATTTTTTTTATTAATTTAATTTAAAAAATTCAATCTTTTTTTAAAAAAAATTATGTTATAAGAAGATATGATCCTTTCTTTGCCGTTTCTTCTCCATGCTTTCAACTTCATGCTTTCATGAAGTTGAAAGCATTCGAGTACTGGGAATCCTTTCATTGCCGTTTCTTCTCCATCTTGTTGAAAGATTGATCTGCAGCTGCAGCACTCTCAGACCCACCATGACTTCTTTTTTTCTTGTTAAACTTCATACCTTTTGCCTTCCTGATATCATCATCTACTGAGATTTTTGCATATTTCCCACCGTGTTGATCTACTCTTTTTGGCTTGCTTTTAATGCCCGACATGCTCAAAAATGGTACACCAGAAGAGAGGTCATGGTCAATCTCTTTCCTCATTTCCTTCAAGTTTTTTGGGCGTGATGAGTGCTTGGAGGTATCAGCAAGAAAACCATCACTTTTGGATGACTTGGTTTCACTGGAGCCAAATGTATCATAGAAGTCCTTGTAAGCTGATTGTTTTGATGCTTGGTTTGACCTCCACTGATCAGGTCGGGCAGCAAATCTGATGTAATAAGCCGCAGACATCAACATACAAAGATTAAGAACAATAAACTGCCAAAATTCAATTTTAGAAAACAAATGCTCGAATATCATATCAATTGTAACAGACCATCCTCCCTTCTTATAACATAATTGCCTGTGGGAACTAATAGAGATACTATCACAAACCTATGAAATTCTAGGATCATATCTTCTACAATGATTCACGGTATTATAAAAGAGAAAATGCCCAACAGTTTACCTGTCGACCCAAACCCC
>NC_081550.1:5408121-5415023 GCF_901000735.1 Corylus avellana
GCCACCCCAAACCACCTGGGGGTGGCTTGCGGCCACCCCATAGGGGTTGGGGGTGCCACCCCTGGCCACCCTTCAAATTTTTTTTTTAATTTTTTTTTTAATTTTAATTTTTATTTTTTTTAAGATTGAATTTTTTAAATTAAATTAATAAAAAAATAATATTTTAATCAGATAAAACGGTGAGTTTTGAGTAGACTAACGGAAGTTTACAAAAATTAACAGTAGGGAGTTTTCTAATAGTTTCGAGTGACACATGGACTAAATTTCCAAAAAAAAATACCCAGGGAGTTTTTTAAAAAAGCGCGTTTACTTAAGGATTTTAGATATAATTTCCCTATTTAATTTACACACACACATATATATATATATATATATATATAATAAATCCCAAGTAATTCACATGCATGATGCATGATAAATCCTCACATATTAAAACTGAAAATCACAATCTGTTCAACCACCTATACCTACTGCATTAAGGTGAGTCAACATTGAAAATCTAACCGACCTCTTTTGAGGCGACAATGGAGATGTGGCAACGCTCATGGCAGAATGAAGAGACAATTGCATATTAGTTTTGTGGTTTCTGTAACATGTTACATACGCGTGAATAATTCATCTCTTTTGTAAATCTACCATTTAGTAGATTTAATTTGTAAAATTTACATTGGGTCTTGCAAATTTAATAGTAAATTTGTCCATCTCTTGTACCAAGATGGACATGAGATGTGCAAAAGATAGAAACAAAACATTTCTCTTTTCTAAGATGTATAGATTTTATGGCTAGCAGTTATGGGTGACAATTCGTATTCATGTGTCAGGTTTTGGTAGTGTTAATGCATAAGTATAAGACTATATAGGACGAATAGAAAAAAGAAAAGAAAAAAAGACTATATAGGACAATCATAGTCCGACCCATTTAATTAAATGAGTCAAATCCCTCAACTCTAACCCTTTAATTTTATATTGAGTTCATATCAGGTTTGCGGGTCATGTTAAAATTGTCAGTCACTTTGTCGTGTGTCGAATTTATGTCGTGTCTAGATCAACATGAGTATAAGACTATATAGGTCAAACCTAAACCAACTCATTTAATTCAACGGGTCAGACACATCAACCATAATCCTTTAATTTTGTATTGGATTCGTATAACATTCGCGAACTGCGTCAAAAATTGCCAGCTACTAGTATAGAAGCTACTACTTTGTTGATTTGCTATAAGATGTATAGCTATTGATTCTTTTGTGTTTTGTTTTGATATGTTGGTTATATGTTAGGTATTTTACTGGCAAGTAATGCTTGGAACCATCTTTAATTGTCTCAAACTTGATGTGGCTTTAAAAATCATTATTGAATCAAAATTCAATAGTAATCCATCACAAATCTAACGTGATTTTAAATCACGTCAAATTTGGAAGAATACATTACTCCTTATTGGCATGGAAGGATCTAGCAAAGATTTTGGTCGAGAGGGAGAGGGTAGCATTCTAAAATCTAGCCGACCACTTTTGTGTTAGCATACAAACTTCCCATAAATTATCTCTTTTTGATAACTTGAACGTAACCTGTGGTTTGAGGTGAATCTACAAGATAAAGCTTGAAAGTTGAAAGCAATGTTTACCGTCCAGATGGGTGCATGCAATATTCATGGTTGCGCTGTCCGCATCAAGTTTTGAGCCACATGTATACGTTATATAACGTAACCCACTATACATAGCGTAAAAAGATCCGTTGAAAACCATATATATATATATATATCATTTTTCCAAGAATTTTAATTGGCTTTTAATTTTTACTATTTGCTTTACAGGTTTTACCCACATTTTAAATAGATATGTCTACTTCTTTTTTCATCAAGTTTTCAATAGAAATCATGTACAATTTCAATTACCCTCCTAATAAAAAATGGAAAAAAAAAATTAAAAAAAAAAGGTGGTAGAGGAGGTGGTTGCCCACTTGCCCCCACCTTATTTTTCTGGAGTTTTCTTGCCTAAAATTATTAGTAAACTTTGGCCCATGTATATATAAAAAAAATATGAATATAGACATAGGTGGTGAAATAGTAGATGGGAAGGCAAGCTAATTAAAAAGAATACCAAGTCAATCATTTGACTCTTCTCGAACTCCCTTGCCTTCTGTGTGAATATATAGAAAGCTAGTTTTGCAAATGACCGGCAGTATTGTACGTTATTATTATTAATATTAGTAAATTATATTTGAGGACTAGACTTATTTTGCCATACCGGAAAGTGGAAGGCCTTCCTGGTCATCAAAAGAAAGAAAGAAAAAAGATGATATATATATATATAGATCGAGGCTGCATAAGCACATGTCAGGGTGATCAGCTGTACCCACTATTGAATCTGAAGCCTGATTTCAAGGTAAAACTAGTAAGCTACCCTTCATGGTTTAAGGAGAATCACTGCTGTGTCATGCGAGACATCTGTACTTTAAAGGGAAACCCACACGCAAGAAGGAAAATCCAATTATAACGTGTCTTAATTGCATGAGTAATGAATGTTATATTACTATTTATATATATATATATACACAAAGCAGCATAACTCACAAAGAAACTATCTACTTCGTGCATAACTCATCAACTCTTTCTCTTTCTCTCTCTCACATTTCTTTTATGATCATGGAGTTGGAAAGCATGCTCAAGTTTCTTGAGAACAAGACTATTTTAGTCACTGGTGCTACTGGCTTTCTAGCAAAAGGTACGTATAACCTTAGCTCTCTCTTTCTTTCTGTGTGTACTGTATGTATTCTGAGGGATGATGATCTTTTCTTCTGTATCCATCCATCCACACAGCTTTTGTGGAGAAAATACTGCGAGTGCAACCAAATGTCAAAAGGCTTTATCTTCTCATAAGAGCTTCAGATCTTGCATCTGCCACACAACGCTTGCATGATGAGGTATTCTACATTAACCGCTCACATATTTGACGTATTTTCAAGGTATGATTAGCTTAAACTTTTTAAATAAGTGGTTAAAGTACGAGGATAATAAGGTATATATCCTATGTAATCGTGATCATGCTTAAGCTTTTGAGAAGATAAGTGATCAGAACGTATATGCTTGCATATTTGACATATTTTCAAGTTACGATCAGCTTAACATTTTAAAATAAATGATAATTTAACATATATAACAATCGCTCATTAAGGTAGGAGCCCATTAGTCTTATATTTTTAGTCTTTTGATTTCCTTGGATTTAATTAGGCTACAATTATTTTAGTGCTAAATTAGCTTGAACGACAATATGTCAAAAAAGTGCGACAATTTTTGTTTTTTTCGTGAGCTTTCATTATTATGGCAAGGAACTACGTCTTTTGACGTTTGATTAATCTTCTTCTTTTTATTTTTATTTTTTATTCATTCACAGATCATTGAAAAGGAATTATTTAGGGTTGTCAGGGAGAAGTGGGGTGCAGATCTAGATTCCTTTATATCTGAGAAGGTTATGGCAATCTCCGGCGATGTCTCATATGAGAATTTGGGAATCAAAGATTCTAAACTAAGAAACGATATGTGGAAAGAAATAGACATCATCTTAAATTCTGCCGCTACCACAACGTTTGATGAAAGGTAGTAAACATCAAGCACTGGATTAATATTTTAAAATAGAATAATGTTAGATATTATATTTTTATTTTATAATTGTTCAATAATGTTAATGTGATACTTTCAACTAATTCTTGGATTAATTCTTGTTAAGTAAAAAAGATCTAATAGTTGATTTACAGTTTAACCTTATTGAATTCACTTTAATTCCTAACTACATTCTATCTATTAAATTAAGTTGAACCTTATTGAATCCAGCAAAACTTCAATTGATCTATCAGCTATTGCCAATTTATGAAATCAACCAATTTTTAATTTTTTTTTTAACCAATGAAAAGTCATATTAAATAAAAATATAAAAATTTGATAACAACCAAACTTTTTTTTTTTTTGAAAAAAATTAAATATAAAAACTATATATATATATTAATTTCTGTCTTAAATATTCAATAGATCTTATATTTTAGTCTGAATAGACGATTTAGATTATTTAAGAGATACCATATATAATTTAATAAGTAAATAAGTTGTATTAAAATATATTAATAGGTGAAGTGACGAAATGATCACTTTTCCCATTCACTTAATTACCTGTTTCAATTTTTAAAACATTGTTTAATAATTATTCATAAACTACAGACATGATTTGTATTTTTTTGTTTCCTCTCTCAGTTTTATTTTTATTTTCTTCTGCTCATTGTCTTAGATACGACGTCGCATTGGGCATCAATACATTTGGCGCTGTGCATGTTTCGAGCTTCGCCAGGAATTGTATCAACTTAAAAGTTCTCCTCCATGTGTCAACCGGTTTGTGTACATAACTTATTTCTAATTACATTCATCAATCTGTTTTGTATTAAAGTTCTTTTACTTACCCAAAATTAAAAAATAAATAAGAGGATAAAGGTTATTGTTTTGGGCAAGTGAACAGTAGTACTGATTGTAAACAGTGCAGTATTTTCAATCGATGGCCATGATTGATATGTTTTTTTTCAGCCTATGTGTGCGGCGAAAAGAAGGGGCAAATACTAGAGAGCCCATTTGAGATGGAAGAAACGCTCAATGGAAGCTCAAAATTAGATATTAAAGCAGAGAAACACCTTGTGGATGCGTACCTAAACGAACTACGAGGAGAAGGCGCCACTGAAAGAACCATCACATCCACCATGAGGGATCTTGGAATGAAAAGGTTTTTATAATTCTAACCAAATATATAATGATCTGTACATCTTTAAAATATAGGTTTTTTTTTTTTTTTTTGCAGTCCTTAGCTAGCAACTAGAGATGAGGAGATAGACTTTTTGATAAAAGCTTCATTTTTAAATTTTTGTTAAAAGTGCGTTTTGGTCATTTTTAGACTTTTTAAACCTTTAAAAGGCTTTTAATTTTTTTACCAAACCACTACTTTTTTTTTTCAAAAGGACTTGTTGAGTGTTAAACGCACTTTTAGGCTACTCAAATGCAATCCCGAACATACCCTTATTCCATTTGGTAGTAGAAGTTCATGTAGAACTTCTGTGTGCAATATATAGATTGTCTGTAAACACACCTGATAAAGCTTAATCAAGATTCAAGCATTTTGGTGGAAAGCATATTTCAGGAAACTTCTTGGTATATATATATATATATACGCAAATAAAAATGTCTTAGTAATTCTGCTTCAAGTACTATATATAATATAGGCATCATAATTAACAATCTTCTAGCAAATGTGTTTCCAGTATATATATATAGGGCAACAATATTCCCACAACTATGTATAACCGCGACAATAATAGGAGTATGACACACTTACAAACCTCTGTAACATACACATTTCTTGTACCAAGAAAGCAACTTGTTTGCTTCTACTGCAATAGCTCTAGAACTTCTGGGCATTTCTTTTATCGAACTTCCTCTTATAATCTCGAAACTCCGGTTATTGAAGGCTTTTTGAGAATTTGGTGTGGTTTTAATCAAAACTCTAAGAGAGATAAACTTCAAAGCATAATGAATTAAGTTCTCTCTTATCAGACAAAACAAATAGGCTCTTTAGGTCTGTTTAAAAATTCTGCACTGAAGGCCATATTTAGACACTACTGAGAAAACTAGGTCTTCTGATGTGAATCATATTCTCTTATAAGGCAATTTCTTCGGCAGCATCCAGACGTATAAGTGAGGGACATGTCTAGGGTTTCCGAATTTCCACCTGGCGGCATCCAGACCGTCGATTTAGTGACCAAACAATACTGTCCTTTTATTCTATTTGGTTCGTCTGGATCTGCAGCAAATGAGACAACTATGTTTTCTATCTTCATCTTGTCTGGACCTCAATCGAACGTGCTCGTGAATGAACTATATTGAACCCTCAATAAAACTTGCTCATCTAGACCCTTATCAGTACTTTGTGTTTGCTGTGCTGCCCCACTCAAACAAGGGAGGATTAGGAAAATCCTATTGGTTGCAGCTTTTTCCAATTCAAACGTTTAGTATGTGAAAGTTGTCATTTGTATTCTGTTTGCCATAGGTTTTATTATTATTATTATTATTATTATTCTTATTATTATTACTATTTTCTAAGGTTTCAAATTTAGGCTCTATGGCCATAGCCATCAAACTATTTATTTTTTATTATTTTATCAATAAGAAATACTCAGAAGTTGAGTTTTCTTCTATTTTGCTTCGAATCCTTAATTGACTCTTAGTTTTGGGATGAGTTTTCTTCTATTTTGCTTCGAATCCTTGATTGACTCTTAGTTTTGGGAAGAGTAGTAAATCTTGTGTTCGTTATCTTTATGAAGCACTATGCCATGCTGCATCGGCTTATTAGCGATATTTTGGTTGTCGGTGATAATTTAGATGAAAAAGGCCAAATTTCTAAAAGCAAAAGGTCCTTAATAACATAGAAATGGCATAAATTTAAATTTACACCTTATTTCCAATTATGCAGTGCTCCAAATAAAATTTGAAATGTAATAAATATTATAATAGTCTCTCTTTTTTTTTTTTTTTTTTTCTATAATTGATTACTGTATTTTATCCTTTATTTATTTATTTAGTTTTTGATTTTATTAATTGCAAGGGCGAAACTATATGGATGGCCAAACACTTATGTCTACACGAAGGCAATGGGAGAGATGCTTTTAGGACGGTTTAGAGAGAACCTGCCCCTTGTTATCATACGGCCCACCATGGTATCCAGCACTTATAAAGAGCCATTTTCTGGTTGGATTGAAGGCGTGAGGTAATAATATATAGTTTGACATATAATATTAGAATTATAGTAGCTACAATACAATTTTAAGAAAATATCTAATCTTGTTTGGTAATGAAGAAGAGTCTTTTTTTTTTTTTT
>NC_081550.1:5415341-5419045 GCF_901000735.1 Corylus avellana
TGAATATAATAAAGAATAGTAGATCAAGAAAAAAAAAAAAAATTAGAAAACTCCCTCTGAATTTTCCCTCATTTCGACACTACCCACTCAAAGTTTAAAAACTCTTAATTAAGAGTATTGAACTTCCAATTTCTTTCATTTATCCATTTCCATTAGTATTTTCCGTAAAATATTGTCAAAATACCTATTTTTTAAATAAAATAAAATAAAAATATTGCCAAGATGCTTCTTTTTTTTTTTTTTTGTAATATATATATATATATTGTTCAAATATTTATAATTTTTATAAAGATTTAACGAAAAATTATAACATTCTGAAAAAAAAAAAAAAAAAAAAAAAAGAAAGTTTGATACCCTTAAATGAGAGTTTTTGAACTTTAGAGGTACTTTCAAAACACATAAAAGTTTAGGAGGTTTTGTGAAGTTTCCCAAAAAACAAAAAAAAAGGAGAATCAATTCGTCCTTTCTTTTTCCATACTTAATTGATCATGCTTGTTTACTCATTACAGAACCATTGACGGCGTAGTTGCTGCCTACGGTAAAGGGAAATTGAAAAGCTTTCTTGGCCATCATGAGACAATCTTAGATATAGTGAGTACATGCACATTCTTAGATATAGTGTGTTTGTCCATATATATTTTGTTCGATAAGCTTCTAGAATTGAACTTCAAAACTCGTGCAGATACCAGTAGACATGGTGGTAAATTGTATGATTGTGGCCATGGTGGCTCGTGCAAATCAATCTTCTCATATCATCCTCCATGTGGGGTCTTCCTGGAGAAATCCAATAAAATTTTCAACTTTTAGAAATATCATTTTCCGGTACTTCACTGAAAATCCGTTGGTTAGTAAAAATGGAGAATCAATCAAAGTCGACAAGGGGATAGTGTTGAGCAGTATGGCTATTTTTCGTGCATACATGGCTATTCGATATGTACTTCCACTCAAGGTATGTCTAAGTCTAATCCCACAACCAAATTATGTACAAAAAATGAAAACTTAATTAGGGTTTGTTTAATTCTTGTTTTAGTAACAATTTTCTATTTTTAGATTTCCAAAAACAATACTATGTTTTTAATTAGCCTCTTTCAATTCTAGCTTAAACTAAAGTTATTAAAAATTATAATAATGTCACAACTCTTGTTAATGGGGCTAGGCATGGTAACTTGATATGTTAAGTAAAAATACGCTTATTTTTGTCTTGGTATATCGCCTTGTAGAAAATATCTTCCTATTTGGCTTTTGAGAAAGTGACTAATTAATTACTAGAATTTTAATATCACAAGTTTTTTCCTCTTATAATTTCTAGGTACTTCGAATAGCGAATGCAGTTATTTCCCAGTATTATAAGGATTCGATTATTGATCTTGAGCGAAAGATAAATTCAGGGATGCGATTGGCTGAACTTTACAAACCATATGTGTTCTTTATGGGCAGGTATTTAGGACTTGTTTTGGTGTTTAAATAATTTACCCATGGTTCTGTCATTTTATCCAATGTCAATAGGCTCTTCATTTCCATACAGATTTGATGACTCCAACACAGAAAAGCTACAAATGGCGACAAGTGAGAGTGGTGGCGATTCACATTTGTTTGGCTTTGATCCAAAGTGCATTGATTGGGAAGACTACATTATGAATACTCATATTCCTGGCCTAAAAAAGTATGCATTGAAAATATAACTTGGAGGATTTTATGTTTTCACTAGGCATGATGTACTGGGCTTTTTAAGAATTTTCTTTTATTAATATGGCGCGCATGCAGTATCCTCGTATATCTGCCTTTCTGTTTAGAAACTTCCTTGAAGTGTATTAATTAACTATTGTTATGTAAAATAAACAAAATTAAACTTCCTGGAAGCATATTAGTTATTGTTAGTGTAAAATAAACCAAATTGATGCATGCAAATAAAGAAAATTAATAGATACGAATACAAGATTTACGTAGTTTGACCAATGATTGATACTTAGGCCTACTAGTGATGAGGGTACCTTCATGATCAACTTGTGAAAAATGGGGTTACAAGCTAGCTCTCTTTTCTCCTCCCTTGGCCAAAACCGATAATTCCTCATACCAAACACAAACTTGTTAAAACCCTAATTTGAGTTTAGGGTTTATATATAAAGAGATTAATAGTGTAAAATATTCAAAAATACCCCTGTAATCCTAAAAAAATAAATAAATCAAGGAACATAATAATAACAATTTCCAATTTCACTTGAACGTGTAAGAAACCTAAAGGTTGTCCATAGAATGAACTTTGTAAGTAAATTGATGGCAAACTTGGCTCGGAACCCATCAACGTTCCTCCAAGCATTCATGAATAAGGCTGAGGAATTCATGACTCAAGAGGAAACTATCAACGCTTAGCTGGAATCAAAGATGAAAATTGAAGCAGTTCCTGATAGAAAGAGAAAAGGCGTTCAGAGGAATGAAGAAACTTGCAATCCGAAGAAAAATGTGAACAAACAGTTCCCGATAGAAAGAAAAAAAGAAAAAAGAAAAGAAAAGAGAGAGACATGTTACACAATAATCTTTCAACCATCTCTTTTTGCAAATCCAACAAATTAACTATTGGATTTGTGGACTTATGTGAGTCCCACAAAAATTTAATAGATAAATCTTGAATTAATTTACGTTTGTTTAATGTGATGACACTTGGTTAAAGTTAATTACAACCTCCCAAAGAAGTTATTATAGAAGTTTAAGTAATCTTTAGCAAAAATTATTCTTAACTTGTATGAGTTCAATCAATATTAGTTCCCATAACATTTGAAAAGGTACGATCCAAATGTCTCAGTGTTTTAAATTATTTTTGCCGATGTTGGGGTGTGCTATTAAGACTTGAGCTCTGATACCAAATTGATGCAAGACAGATGAAGAATAAAATAAAGATAAAGAATTAACATCTCATCAACCGGATAAATCTAGTGTTTCACCAAGAACGTGTAGTTTCACCACAAAAAAAAAAAGAAAAAAAAAAAAAAAAGAAGAAGCAATTACAACTCTCACAAACACAAATTTTGATTATTTCAATCATAGGCTGCTCAAATACAAATGAAACTTATGCTTAAATAGACTAAAACAATAAACTATAACCCTAATGTGACTAACTTTTGGACCAAGTCCATTACTAAATGCAAACTCTTAAAACATATATTAAACATTAAAAATGATTACAAAATAATACCAACTCTAAATTAATATTATTTCTTCATCATGCGTCACTAACTCTCTAGATAATGACAACTACACAACACTAGAAGAAGGTAAATAACAAGACAACTAATAGACTCTTGGTGCAGTAAAGAGAAATGATAAAAATTATTCTCTCAACCATCTTTTAACCATCAGCATATAGTGAATTGGTGAATCAACCATTAATTTTTTAGGGAAACTTCAGAAAGCCCCTCTAAACTTTCAGCGATTTTGACAAACTCCCCATGAATTTCCAAAACTTTCCTTTAGCCCCCTTGAACTTTGGTTTTCTCTCACTTTGGACTCTTTTAACATTACAGTCAAATAATTTGACTTTTTATACCTATTTTACCCACCCCCAAAACTACGTCATTTTGTGTCCTAAAACTACAACACCTATCCAGCCCAAAACGACGTCGTTTTAGACATTAATTTTTTTTAATAAAAAAAAAAAGAAAAGCAAAATTAATTAATTAATTATTATTATTATTATTTTTTTAAAAAAA
>NC_081550.1:5419145-5424653 GCF_901000735.1 Corylus avellana
TGGCTGGAAGTTCAGGGGGGTTTTCTAAAGTTTTCCCTAATTTTTTTGAACTCATATGAGTCTACAAATCTAATGGTAGATTGTAAGAAAATATGAGCCAAATATGAGAAACTTATTGAGTAATGATTGGGGGTTATTTTCCTAATTAATTATAACGATATTAATTGTGCAGGTTTACTCAAGCTCCATTCATCGTTGTTCCGCCACCATTAATTGATTATTGGTTGCAGATGTAGATATTTTGTGTTTACTGTAGGACCATAAGAGGCGTGTGATAGACAAGCAGGGGACGTGTCTTTACTGCAATAAGGAGTCTATTAATTGTTGTCATTTATTGCAGAGGAATGCTACACATCATTTTCTCAACCATTTTTCAACTATCTCTTGTTGTAAATCGAATGGATCTACCATTGAATGTGTTGAATGAACATGTTGTCCCATAAATTCAACCATCTCTTATACGGAGATAGACAAGAAATGGGCAAAAAATAGGTTTGCAACACTTATAACCACAATTCAATGGTTGGTTGAGATTGTCATGTCAGCATTGTGAGATAGTTGTAGAATAAAAATGTGATATGTTATATTTCTCAAATTCAAAATGATGCAAATAACATAAGTCATAAGTGCAATTTAATTGCAACTCACGTAGGCATTTCTCAAATTCAAAATGTTGCAAATAACATAAGTCATAAGTGCAATTTAATTGCAACTCACGTAGACAACATGTGAAGTCTAGATTTAATTAAATTTGGACCATTGAAAAAATATGGTATCTCATGTATTTTTTTAATTGTCTAAATTTAATTTCAAATTTTTATATATATAAAAAAAAGAGTAAAATTATATTCAAACCATCGAAAAACTACAAAAATGTATTATAAATTTTTTACCATACCTGAGCCAAATCCTCTTCTCTACAAATATTACATCAACACGTGCAAGAAATAAAGTGATATGCTAGCTGGGGATTCAAATCCCCTCAAAAAAATTTAAAATATGAGATTGTCAAATTTTAAAATCTAAGGTTTTAATTACATCTAACGATCCAAACAAATGTAGAGGTTTGTGCGTTATCAAAACAAGTGGGTTTGACATGTTAAAAACTAGAATTAACTACCTCGGTAACTGTAACACCCCGGTCCCATATTGGGAAGATGAGAAGAAGCCCACATTGAGTGGGTAGTTTATAGAGATAGTCATGGGTGCTAAGTCCCACATTGCCTAGTTACTAGGTGAAACTGAGCTTTATAATGAATTATAGGGAAGCTCCAAATTGACTAGTCCTTTTTGAGTAATAGCGCAGATGTGGCTAGCGCTTTTCCCTGGGATGTTACAAATGGTATCAGAGCATTACCCAGCCTGAGATGGTGGGAGTGTGCACAAGCCTATGAGGGTCGCTAGTGGACACACGTTGGTGATGCCAAAAGTGGGACACAATGAAATGTATAAGGGCCAAAAGTTAAGGGCCGAGAATGAAGAAATTCCCTGAGGATTGCCAACGGTGACACTGGTGCCCAAGAAGAGTGCTTGTAGAGTCTCACATCGCCTGGGTATGGAATATGTTATGATATTTATTTATGAACAGATTGAATTTAAAAAAATTTTATAGTAACTTGAGTAAGTTATGGTTCAAGTATGATTTGTTTTTAATTTGGGTTGCTCAATTTGAAGATAGGTGGTAATTTATGGGCTTTAATTTCGAGGACGAAATTCTAATAAGGAGGGAAGATTGTAGCACCCCAGATTTTTAAAGTCTTATTTTAGAGATACTAAATTTATGTTATGATTATATTAATATTCATATTAGGCAATGATATTAATTCTTGGGAAATTTATGAGAGTGGTAATTAGAGAATGGTAATTGGTGAAATAATAGGATAGTAAATGGTAGGTATAAGGATGGTAGAAGAATAAGAAGGTAGAATAGTATAGGGTAGGTAGAATAGTATAGGGTTGGTAGAATAGTATAGGGTTGGTGAAATAGTGTAGGGTTGGTGAAATAGTATAGGGTTGGTGAAATAGTAAAATGAGGGTATAATTGTAAATTGAAGGTAGAATAGTGTTTGATTTTCTCCTATAAATAGAGCTCTTCTCCTTCACAATTTTCACCACTCATCTCATCTCCCATCTCTTACATATATTCTTCCTTCTTCCGCTTTTTACTCAGTCTTTCTTCTTTCTAAGAGTGTTTACTCAGAACAGAGAGAGAAAGGGCGAGACCAAGCGCTACAAGAAAGAAAGAACACAAGAGAAACCGAGAGTGAGATGGGAAATTTAAGACAGAGAGCTGAAGAGGAAGAAAGAGAGTTTAGGCGAGAGAGAGAGAGAGAAAGTCAGTGAAGGGATTGTTATGGGTATGGACCAACTGCAGCAGAACGGGTTTCAAGTAATTACCTTTGATGATCCATTCATGTAATCCACTGTAAGTATTCTTACTTACTGAGTATGATATTGATATCCAATAATACGGATTTTTGTGGTTTTATAACTTGTCTAGCATTTTGCTATATATGATTCAACAATGATTTATATTGTCGGAAATCAATTGACTCACTACTTCACAGTTTTTTGTAGTGCTTGCAGGAATGGAAAATCAAGGTAATTATGCAGTTGTGATTAGAGATTCATATTGAGATGTACAGAGATTCCAAGTTGGTTAAGTTTTGTCTAGAGTTTAGACTGTCGGATAGATTTGTATAAATGCCTTGTACGACATAGCTTTGGGTATTTTTTTTATAAAGAAAAGTATTTTAACAGTATTTTTTTGTATTGATAATTACAGTTTTTCCGCAATATGAGATTGTTACAGTAACACTCAAATCTCTGCATTTATTTGGACCATTAGATGTAATGAATGGCTTGTAAGTATTTGTATTGGCTTAATTCGGTAAGCAAAATGGTGCCAAGATTCTTCTCCATGCAAGGCTGTCCAGACAGGAAGCAAGGCCGTCCGAACGCTAGAAAAAATCAATTTTTCCTAAGAGCCTCGTCTGCACCTTTGTTTGCAAGCCGTCCAGACGTGTCGCGCCAAGAGACACAAGTTAACGATGCTTACTCTAGCTCCGCCCTAGGTCTGTGCGGACGGCCCTTGTCTCTGTCCGGACGGTAGTATACTAGAAACACATTTCCCATGTTTTACAAGCCCTGTTCGGACGAACCCACTTATAGTCCAAATAGCCTGTAGCTTCTAGGTCTATTTTACAATGTAATTGAGTTTTAACTAGACTAGGGGTCCTTAGGCTTTATATATAGATCTCTACAGATCTGTATAGATACAAATTTTCACCAGAGAATTCGTAAGAGGCTGTGCTAAGATGAAGTTTATGTTGTGAGATAAATCTTCCCTCTTAGAGTATTTGTTAGTTTGAATTGTGTGCTTCATTGAGAAGTCTATCGAAATGGTCCGATAAAAGAGAATCACGTGTGGAGAAGATTGTGAGTAAGGAGATGAGTTGGGGGCTTGTCGATCTTACAGAGTCAAGAACTTGCAAAGGGTTGTAAGTGTTCCCCATGTCTATAATCTCGGAATATTTTTTTATAGTGATTTCTTGGGTTTGGCTGCCCCGAAGAAGTTTTGCTTTTAAAACGATTTCTAAAAGGTTTCATATTCGTCACCAAAATCATTGTGTCTGATTGATTTATTGTTTTGATTATTTTGGTGATTCATTGTTTATAGATTGCTATCTGTTAATTCCGCATATTGTGTTATTTATACCTACATAGTGTTTTTCAAGCTCAAATTTAAAAATATGAAGGGATCTCAATTAGCTAGCCAGTGGTTGCAAAGTGCAACAAAGTATCAAACAAGGGTGCTTTTAAGTCGCTGAACTTTGAGGGGAATGGGATCCTCTCCATTTCAAAGGAAATGGAGACGAACTGGTTAATGCAATATAGGACGGCAAATGGTAATATTTTAAGCCCAAAAAATACCTCTATTTAATTAGGGACATTCAAATAGTGACATTTTGAAAATATTCTTAAACATAGTGACTGAAAATAAAAATTAGAGACATTTGAACAATGAAAATATCGCTACAAGGTGACATTTTTGCTCTCATGTCACATTTGGGAAGGGGACGTGGCACTAGTGTGCACGTCACCTTTTTGAAGGTGACATTTTACACGGTTTAAATGTCGCTACTCTTTAAAAAAATTAAAAAAATAATAATGTTTACCAAAAAAATATTTATAATAAAATAAAAAAATAAATATATATATTAAAAAAATCAAATTAATTTTATTTTCTTTTTAAAATAAAATAAACTCAAATTATTACTATTTTTTTGTAAATAAATAAAAAAAAAATAGCAGGGTCGTTGCTGGTTTGGCAACAAACTGGCAGCCACCCAACTTTTTTTTTTTTTTTTTTTTTTAAAAAAAATGTTTTATGTGTGGGTGAATGAGAAGAAATTTTGAAGTTTTTTGGTGTAGGTGATTGTTATAAATGTAAACTTTGAACGCAAATATTTTCAAAATTAGAGACATTTAAATAGTAATATACTGTTAACGCGTCGCTATTCACGCGAGAAAGGCAACGTGTGAATAGTGTTAGTATTAATATGTCTCTATTCACGCCCAGAAGGCGATGTGTGAATAAATAGAAAAAAAAAATAGAAAAGAAAGGCAATGCGTGAATAGTGTTACCATTCACGTGTGAACATCATGTTACTATTCACGTGTGAATAGTGATGCGCATGCGTGAATATTAACACTATTTAAATGTCCATATTTTATGAATATAGATGTTTGAATAGTAAAACGCTGCAAATTAGTGACTTCTCTTTTTTTTTTTTTTTGTAGTGATGTGGCAATGCTCATGGCAGAATGAAGAGACAAATACATATTAGTTTTGTGGTTTCTTTATATGTGTCTTTATTTTTCCAAGGTTATTAAGAGAGAGATGTTACTTACTTGTCTATAATTCTTCTCCTTTGTAAACCTACCATTTAATTTGCGGAATTCAAATTGGGTCTCGCATATTCAATATTATATTTGTCCATCTCTTGTAAGTTGTACCAAGATGGACATAAGATGAGCAAAAATAGAAACAAAACATTTCTCTTTTATGAAATGCATAGGTTTTATGGCTAGTAGTTAGGGGTGACAATTCGTATCCGCATGTCAGATTTTGGTAGTATCAATGCATGAGTATAAGACTATATATGTCAACTATAACTTGACCAATTTAATTAAATGCGTCAAACCCCTCAATTCTAATATTCTAATTTTATATTGAGTTCATGTCAGGTTTGCGAGTCATGTTAAAAATTGTAAGTCATTATGTTGCGTGTCGGGTTCAGGTCATGTCGAGACTATATAGGTCAAACCTAACCCAACCAATTTAATGAAATGGGTTAGACTCTTCATCCATAACCCTTTAATTTTATATTGGATTCGTATTAGATTCGCGAGTCGTGTCAAACATTGCCAACTCTACTAGTATAGAAGCTGCTACATTGTTGATTTGCTGTAAGGTAGCTATTGGTTCTTTTGTGTTTTGTTTTG
>NC_081550.1:5424753-5425712 GCF_901000735.1 Corylus avellana
ATATATGTTGGATGTTGTTAGATGATTTATTGGCTGAGTAATGCTCAGAACCATCTTTTTAACATTTTAAACTTGATGTGGCTTTTAAAATCATTCCTAGATCAAAAATTTACTAGTGATTCATCACAAATTTATTGTGATTTTAAAAGCCATATCAAGTTTGGAATGATACAAAGAATAAAAAGATGATCTTTAACATTACTCCATATTGACATAGAAGGATCTAGCAAGATTTTGCAGTAGAGTGTAGTATTCTTTGTTCTTAGATTTTTTAGGAAAACTCTAACCGACTACTTTGGGTTGTTAGGATTTAAACTTTCGAGCATATTCAAACTTCCCATAAATTCTGTTTTTGATAACTTGAACGCTAACCTGTGGTTTGAGATGAATCTACAAGAAAAGGTTGAAGGCAATGTTTACCTTCCAGATGGGTGCATGCATGGTGGTTGCGCTGTGCTCATCAAGTTTTGAGCCACCATGCAAACTTAATTAACATATATACGTTAAATAACATAACCATAGCGTAAAAACATCCATTGAAAACCATATATATATATATATATATATATATATATATATATATATCTTATGGAAAAATATAAAAAAGTCCCATGAACTATTAGCGGTTTTTTAAATAGCCCCATAAAGTTTAAAGTGTGCTAAAATAGTACATCAAATTACCAAAGTGTGTCAAAAAAACTACTTATTTTATTATATTTCAATAATACTCTTATTCTCTTAAAAAAAAAAAAAAAAAAACTAACCTAAACTATTTTTCAACAAAAAGAAAAAGAAAAAGAACCAAATTCCGTTAAAATAGTTGATGAATTTTGTTAGATGTTACATCAACACTAATAAAATGACGACACATGTTACTTTTAACAAAATATATATATATATATATAAAACTAAAAACTAAAATTAATTACTGATTTTTTTTTTTAAAAGGAAAGGTGGGT
>NC_081550.1:5425732-5446810 GCF_901000735.1 Corylus avellana
GTCCACTTAGAGTGGACGCTATTAGTCATCTATTTTAATTTTTTTAACTTTTTTTATTTTACTACGGACTCTTTAGGGTCGACTTTTGTCGACCCTAATACATAAGCATTAGGGTCGACTTTTAGAGTCGACCCTAATGATGTATCTTCAGCGTCCACTTAGAGTGGACGTTATTAGTCATCTATTTTAATTTTTTTAATTTTTTCTTATTTTACTACGGACTCTTTAGGGTCGACTTTTGTCGACCCTAATACATAAGCATTAGGGTCGACTTTTAGAGTCGACCCTATTGAACTTTTTTGTGATTTTTTTTTTGTTTTTTTTTTTTTTCCCCAGCTTATAGCGTCCACTTAAGTGGACGCTATTTGTTAATTATTAGGGTCGACTATTATGGACCCTAAAAGTTTTTTTTTTGCCGCTTAAATTTTTCCCGCCCCTCGGATAATTCCCGCGCGTGTATTAGGGTCGACTTATTAGCGTCCACTATAAAGTGGACGCTAATAGTGCAATTTTCGACCCATTATTAGCGTCGGCTATTAGGTGGACGCTAATACTGAACTATTAGGGACGACTTTTAAAGTCGCCCCTAATAGTTCAGTATTAGGGGCGACTTTTTAGTCGCCCCTAATAAGTCGCCCCTAATGAACAACTTTCTTGTAGTGTTATATATATATAAAGTATTAATTAAATAACTAAATGTGTCATTTGTTTTTAGCGTAAGTTATTAATTAGGTTGGTCAAAAAAGAAAAAGAAAAAAAGAAGTTATTAATTAGGATAATTGGCAATTTAATTTAACATGGTATATATACACATATAAACATGTTTGTGTGAGAGAATATTAATTAAATAATTAATTTCACAATTTTTTTTATTAGTGTAAGTTTTTAAAATAATTGATGAATATCAACGTACGTACAAGATTTTTGGCTTTTAATTTTTACAATTTGCTTTACAGGTTTTACCCAAATTTTAAATAGATATGCCTATACCTCTTTTTTCATCAAGTTTTCAATAGAAATCATGTACACTTTCAATTATCCTCCTAACAAAAAAAAAAAAAAAAAAAATTGAAAAAATGTGGCAGAGGAGGTCCCCCCAACACGGCGCGGGCGCCCCCACCTTATTTTTAATTTCTTGCCTAAAATAGTAAACGTTGCCGCATGCATGTGCATGAAAAAAGTAATGTGAATATAGACATAGGTGGTGAGAAAGTAGATGGGAAGGCAAGCTAATTAAAAAGGAAACAAAGTCAATCATTTGACCTTTTCGAACTCCCTTGCTTCGTGTATGTGCGCATACAAAGCTAGTTTGCAAATGCCAGTATTGTTATTATTATTAATATTAGTAAATTACATTTGAGGAGTAGACTTTTTGCCATGCCGGCCGGCCGAAAGTGCAAGGCCTTTTTGGTCATCAAAAGAATTAGAGAAAGTGGTTTGGAGCCAAACAAATAAATTCAAAAAAATTTTAATTTTTAAACTGATATGATAAACCGTGAGTGACAAATAAGAGATAAAAAATAACATTTTTTTTTAATTTAAAAATCTTTGCCACGTTAGTTTAAAAATTTTTCTAAGTTTATTTTTGTCTGGCTCTCTAGCATTTCTCAAAGAATTAAAAAGAAAAAAAGGTGATATATACAGAGGCTGCATAAGAACAGAGTTTGCTATACCCACGGTTGAATCTATAGCCAACAAAAGACCCACATGATAGGAGATGGAGGTCTCCACTGTCCCGATATCATCTTTTTTCTCATTTCGAGGAAAAGGTGCATGTAGGAGAAAATATTAGATGATCTTTTAGTGTTGTTTTAGTGTTTTCTTGGTTTTATGTGAAAATTATTTTTTAAAAAAACAAAAAAGATAGTTACTCTTATTTCTGTCACTTAGGTTTTTGAAAATAATATACGCATAGAATTCGGAGAACACCATAAAGATTAGAACACTACCATATCACCTAACACTTTCCCGCCGGATCTACAAATTAAAGAGCCTGATTTCAAGGGAAAGCTAGTAAGCTACCCATCAGTACATATCATGATTTAAGGAGAATCACTGCTGACAGCTGTGTGTGACATCTGGACTGTAAGAGAAACTGGCGGGTATCAACAAGAAACATGGGGAAACCCACACGCAAGAAGGAAAATCCAATTATAACGTGTGTTAATTGCATGAGTAATGTTATAAACAACTATCTTCTTAATGAATGCGAAACAATATTACTATATAAAGCAGCATAACTCCTAAAGAAACTATCTACTTCTTGCTTAAGATCCTCACAGTCATCAGCCATCAACTCTTTCTCTTTCTCTCTCTCTCTCTCTCTCTCATTTCTTCTCTGATCATGGAGTTGGAAAGCATTCCAAAGTTTCTTGAGAACAAGACTATTTTAGTCACAGGTGCTACTGGCTTTCTAGCAAAAGGTACGTACCTATACCTTTAGCTCTCTCTTTCTTTCAGTGTGTACTGTATGTGTTCTGAGAGATGATTATATTTGCTTTTGTATCCATCCACGCAGCTTTTGTGGAGAAAATACTGCGAGTGCAACCAGATATCAAAAGGCTTTATCTTCTCATAAGAGCTTCAGATCTTGCATCTGCCACACAACGTTTGCATAATGAGGTATTCATCGTTAATTGCTTACATATTTGACACATATATTTTCAAGCTGTGATTAGCTTAAATTTTTAAAAGAAAAGGTCAAAACGCTTGCATACTAAGGCGTCCTACATAACCGCTTACATATTTGACATATATTCAAGTTACCATTAACTTAAGCTTTTAATATAAATCGTCAAAACGCTTGCATAATGAGGCATCCTACATAACCGCTTACATATTTGACATATATTCAAGCTACGATTAGCTTAAGCTTTTAATATAAATGGTCAAAATGCTTGCATAATGAGGCATATATCCTACACAGGCGTGGAACTATATATCCTGGGCTTGGGGGTCCCCATCCCCCATGCCAAGGGGTGGTGCAAAAAAAATTAAAATACCTTTAAAAATTAACTTTTACCTTTTAAAAATTTTAAAAAAATTTTGCCCCTCAAACTAAATATTTTAGTTTTCCCCCTGATCCTACATAACTGTGGACATATTTGATATATTTTCAAGTTGTAATCGACTTAAGTTTTTGAAATAAATTGTTATTTAATATATATAACAATCTCTAACCGATGTATGAGCCCATTACTCTTAATTATAACCCCTCTTTGGCATTATTGATTGGTATCATGCACCTTCGTCCTTACCCTAGCTATATGCGAGGGCGATCTACCATGCATGCTGTAGAGTCCCACTCCAACTACGAAAAAGACTAGCCTTATCTACCATATTACACATCCTCAGTAACTCTGATACCACCCAGAATATTAACGTACACTTTGAAAATCTTCAAGTGAGATCATAATATATGTTGAAATAATATCCGGCCAACAAAACAAAACTTATGGACAGTTTTTTTGTTTTGTCGTGAGCTTTCATTACGTCTTTTGAAGATCTGATGAATCTACTTTTGTTTTCTTTCGATAATTGTTTCACAGGTCATTGGAAAGGATTTATTTAGGGTTGTCCGGGAGAAGTGGGGTCCAAATCTAGACTCCTTTATATCTGAAAAGGTTATTGCAGTCCCCGGTGACGTCTCTAATGAAAACTTGGGAGTCAAAGATTCTGATCTAAGAAATAATATGTGGAATGAAATAGACATCATCCTAAATTCTGCCGCTACCACAACGTTTGATGAAAGGTAGTAATCAACAAGCATTGTGCATGGTATTAATTTAAAATAAGAATATTAGAATTTATAGAATATTCTACGAGCTAGCATGCATGCTCGAATTATAAACTACTATCACTTTTGGCGTCCAGAATAGGTCTTAAAATGTATTTATTTAATTTAGTTTTGATAAATATGTTTATGATTAGATTGATTGAATTAGTTGAATCGGTCGGTCACTTTTTCAGTTCACTTAATTACCAATTTCAATTTTTAAAATATTAGTTGTTTAATAATTACAGACATGATTTGTATTTTTTATTATTATTATTATTATTATTATTTCATTTTTCATTTTTTTAGATACGACGTCGCACTGGGCATCAATACCTTTAGCGCTTTGCATGTCATGGGCTTTGCCAGGAATTGTATCAACTTAAAAGTGCTACTCCATGTATCAACCGGTTCGTGTTTTCTTATATTGAATCTGTTGTGTAGTACTTATAAAGTCCTAATTCAATTCCGAAAATTTAAATTGATAGAAATTAAGAATAAATTTAATCATTTAAATATATTAATTTTGACATTAAAGAGTCAGGTATTTTTAATTGATGGTGCGATGATTGATGTTATTTTTTCAGCCTATGTGTGTGGCGAAAAGAAGGGGCAAATACTAGAGAGCCCATTTGAGATGGAGGAGACGCTCAATGGGAGCTCAAGATTAGATATCAAAGCAGAGAAACAACTTGTGGACGAATACCTAGACAAACTACGAGGACAAGGTGCCACTGACAGAGCCATCACTTCCACCATGAAAGATCTTGGAATTAAAAGGTTTTTACGATTCTAACCAAATATGATCCCTAAATCTTTAAAATGTCCGTTTATTTTATAAGTTATCCTTGAAGAAAAAGGATGATTAATTAGCTCATGTTTCATACTAGTGACAGAGACGTGATTTTAGTTCAAAAGGCTCAATATTCAAAATCAAAAATAAAAAAATAAAAAATAAAAAATAAAAAATAAAAAAAATAAAAAATAAAAAATTAAAGAAGATAAATAACGAAATTTTTAATACAGTTGTCAAGTACCATTTGAATCCTGGTCCGAGACTTCTTATGAAATTTTTTGGCCCCAATGAATGGTTGAGGGCAACCAGAGGTGGAGGGGAACTTCTAATGGGGGTAAAAGAAAATTGGGGGCTAAGAGGGGGTGAGGGAGGAGGCACTTCTTTGTGCAATAGATTGTCCTAAAGAAAGACATGATAATGATTAATCAATTAAGATTCAAGCATTGCGGTAGAAGGCATTGGTTAGGAAACCTCTTAGAAATTAAGTCTTTGTAATTCTACTTCAACTATAGGCATCACAACTGATGATGCTGAAGTTTGCATGACCAATTCCACACCAAGTAGTGTTCCTGAAAGCATAGAGAAAAATGGCATAGAAACCTGCTAGGGTGAGCCAACGGGAATACCTCCCATTTCTAAGTTACCTGAGAACTTAGAAAAAACCATTCTTCCCCAAAAGGAAGATTTCGGAAGCTATTAGTATATGTTTTTGAATGAAGGAATGGAGTGCTTACTTTCCCTTTTGAATCATGTTCCCTCCAGTAGGTCATTCCTCCCTCGTACGACCCTACCATGTGTCGCCTTGCTATTGGGTTGCATGTTGTTTGTCCATGAATCTAGGTCATCGACTCCAGCAATGAGTGTCCCTGATAACCCTTCTTTTGTCACGGATTCGGTGGCATTGAATGCCAACTACCCTAGTGATGGGAAGAGAGTAATCCTCCAATACCATCTTTGACATGGTTTTTCAACAAACCTGCTGACACATTGAGGCTTGAATTATTTTAGTTGAGGGGTGTGATTGGGAACTTCGCAACCAAGTGTGATTCTTATGCAGCAGCCAAAATGACGTTGTTGGGCCAATCTGAGCCTAGGCTGGTCAGCATCGGAAATGGGCTGCCTAAAAGTGTAGCCGAAAGAGATAAAAGATCTGATTTTTTATCTCAAAATTTTGTGATGTCAAGATTGGAGTTTCACGTCAAAACGGGATGTTAGGGTTTCATTGCTAACTTTCTAACATTTGATAGCTTTTGGTAGGCAATGTCAAGACGTCCTTCTGACGTGGCAAGGCAGAAACTCTCTATGGCTTTACGTCAAGCACGTCATTTTCACATGATCTTGACGTGCTTTTGAAGTTGCAAGGCGCGCAGTGAGCTCTTTGTAGCTTCATGTCATGTCCACGGCTTGACGTCCTTCTAACCTTTCAAGGCAGTGAACTCTTTGTGGCTCTGTGTCCTGTCCACTTATTGACGTCCTTCTAATGGCAAGAATAAAAACACCAAAAAACCTATCTTTTTTACACTAGAAACTTGAGAGATAAAAAAGATCTATAATTAAGACTTTGGACACCAACTGAGCCAAATTTCTAAACCCTAACAATTACTATGTACATAATTAAGTATTTTAGTAACTCTTACCAAAATGCCCCGGCCAAAGATTGAGGATAATTACTCTAATAAATCTATACCAAGGGAAATTATATGATGCACTGAAGGACTTGGATTCCTTTTTGAGATTGATGTTCTTACGATGCTAGATGTGATTATCCAATGCACCGATAATATAACCACAATTTTTACTACATTAATAGTCTCACTATTAAATGCATCAAAGTGATATCCACTTTATATCTAAGTTCACAATCCTCTTAGGATTTATAATCAATATCAAAAGAAGTTTGGGAGTTACAATCATTCCTTTCAACAGTGTTTTAAAAGAATGACAACTCCCGTAATCCGTTCGTATCAATCTAAAGTCACTACTTCATTTGCTCAAGATAGATTGTCATGATTGATGTGTTACAATCTTCGCAAATGAAATACCTAATTTCATTACCGACCACAAGATTCATGGTTGAAGACCTTATGTGTAGTAATTCATTACTCGCACTATAAACCATATTCAATTCAATTCATGGATCATTGACATGTACATGATAAATAATTAATAAAGATAAACGTGTAAATATGTTGCACGCCATATTCTCATTTAAATAAATAAGTGAATAACAACTTTATTAGATAAACTAAAATGTCTTAAAAACAATTATTGGAGTTTATGGCACTATCCCTAACATAGATGAAATAATATTAACTTGAAACCTTATTGCCAATTATGTAGTAATAATAGTTTTGATCACTTGATTTTGTTCTTTTTGTTTTAATTTTATTAACTACAAGGGCAAGACTATATGGATGGCCAAACACCTATGTCTACACAAAGGCAATGGGGGAGATGCTTTTAGGACGCTTTCGAGAGAACCTGCCTCTTGTTATCATACGACCCACCATGGTATCCAGTACTTACAAAGAGCCATTTTCTGGTTGGATTGAAGGCGTGAGGTACGTACTAACATATAGTTTGGCATAGAATTAATTATGAGATAAGATCTAATCTCGTTTGTAAATCAAGAAGAGTATATCAATAATAATAATAATAATAAAAAGAATCGTTTTGTTATTTATTTTTTCATAATTAATTCATGCTTTGTTTACTTGATACAGAACCATTGACGGCGTAGTTTCTGCCTATGGTAAAGGAAAATTGCAATGTTTTCTTGGCCATCATGAGACAATCTTTGATATAGTGAGTTACAATCATTCTTCACTTTCTATGAAGGTATACACACATATATTTTGTTTAGTAAGCTTTCATAATTGAACTTGGAAACTCATGCGCGCAGATACCGGCAGACATGGTGGTAAATTGTATGATTGTGGCCATGGTGGCTTATGCAAATCAGTCTTCTGAGATCATCCTTCATGTTGGGTCTTCTTGGAGAAATCCAATAAAATTTTCTAGTTTTAGAAATGTCGTCGTTCGGTACTTTGCTGAGAATCCGTTGGTTAGTAAAAATGGAAAATCAATCAGCGTTGGAAAGGTGACAGTTTTGAGCAGTATGGCTAGTTTTCGTGCGTACATGGCTATTCGGTATATAATACCACTCAAGGTTTGTCTAAGTCTAACCAATAACCAAAATTATGTACAAAAATGAAAGCTTTGGTTTATTTGGCTCTTGTTTACAGTTACAGTTTTCTACTTTATATTTACAAAAACAAAAGCAGTGTAAATGTATTGGGAAAACAACTTATTTATACAAGCCCACCAAAGTGAAATGATTTGTTTTCAGCCTCTTTCCAGCTTAAACAAAAACTATTGAAAAATATCATAATTTAACAACTCCTGATAGTAGGGCTAGGCATGGTAACTTTCTATGTCAAGGGAAAATACTTTTATTTTTACTTATTTTTGTTTAGAAAAATGTGGAAAGACCCTATTCTTGGAATCGCACTGTAGCAAACTTTCTATTGCAGTCCATTTGGCTTTTGAGAAAGTGACTAATCAAAGGAGTTTTAAGATCATAAGTAGTCTCCTCTTACTTCTAGGTATTTCAAATAGCGAATGCTGTGATTTGCCAGCACTATCAGGATTTGATTATTGATCTTAATCGGAAGATGAAGTCAGTGATGCGATTGGCTGAACTTTATGAACCATATGTGTTTTTTACGAGCAGGTATTTATGAATTATTTTGGTGCTCAAATAATTGACCAATGGTTATATCGTTGTATCAATGAGAATAATCTTTTCATTTCCATATAGATTTGACGACTCCAATACAGAAAAGCTTCGACTGGCTACAAGTGAGAGTGGTGTTGATTCACAATTGTTTGGCTTTGATCCGAAGTGCATTGACTGGAAAGACTACCTTATGAATACTCATATTCCTGGCCTTAGAAAGTATGCATTAAAATTATAACTTGAAGGATTGTATGTTTTTATTACGAATGACGTATTGTGCTTTTTAGGAATTTTCTTTTATTAATAAGGCAGCATCCTAGCTTCTATATTTGTCTTTTTGTTTCAGAAACTTTCTTGAAGTGTATTAATTAATTATTGTTGTGTATAATAAATGAATTAAGCTTTCTTGAAGTATCATAACATAGATAGACCACCAAATGTCGTAGTTAAAGACCAGTAATCAAAATCATTTTTTGATTTTTTGTTAGATTAGTTTTAAATAATTTTAAGATTTTTTTTTTTTAAATAAAATAAAATTATGAAGGGTGTTTTTCAGTGGACATGGAATTTTTTGTAATTTAAAGGGACATTGACATGATTTGTAGTTTAGGAAGGACAACGACAAGGATGCGGTAATTTGAAAGGAGTATCTGTGCTTTTTCCTAAATAATTTCTTAAAATATTTAGGATCTAAGGGTTTGTAAAGTAATAATTGCCACTTGTTTAGGCGGGGTGTTACAATCCCTGGTGTGGTTAATTGGGATATAATCTCATTCTCGGATAAGTTATCCTTGAAATCCCCAAAGAGATATTAGTCACCTCAATCAAATCGAATAACCTTTATATGTATTTACCTAATTGCTTTTCAGCCTTAACTCGAAACTCTTTAAACCTTACGAAGATTTCAGATTTGTGCTGCATTAAGTATTCATAACCATAAATAGAGTATTCATTAGTGAGAACGATCAAATACTTATAACCTTTCTCATGCCTGGACACTCGTAACCACATTCATTGACTTAATTGGTTTGTATTTTGTGTGGGCAATTGTGGAAAGGCAGTCAGTTGATGTTACAAACATATCGATTATTGAGGAGTTGGACTGTTGAGACCTTGCAACATGTAAGTGTTGATTGTTGATGGATACCCGCAACTAATAACATAAATATATCGATACGATTATCTCTTTTTGGATGGATATACCCACAATTAATAATAAAAATAAGAGTACGTAATTCTAAAAGTTTCTCTTGTAACATTATAATAATCTTACTCTTAGTTATTGATTGTAGTTAAGACTTTGGTACATCTTGTATTAGAGAAAACTAAAAAAGAAAAAACATATTAAAAAAAGAGAAATGATAAATGTACAATTTTTTGGCACAACTTTGACAAAACTTTTTTTTTTATGTGATCATTTTTTTTTAAACAAAATAAAAAATAAAACAAATTTCTTAAGTAATAACATCCTATGTGGTCATTTTTTTATTTGATATTTTTTTTTTTAAAAAAAAATGGTATTTTTCCTCATAATAATGATCTTTTTTTTAAATGACTATTTCTATGAAGAAAAATACCATTTTTTATATATAAAAAATAACAAATAAAAAAAGACCGCATTTGATGATATTGCTTCAAAAAAATGCAACTGGAAAGAAAAGTTCATACTTTTCTGCTTTTCTATTCGGCTGCTATTGTAGTAAGATGTCCAAAGTCAACCACCCTTTTTGCTTAATCGTAACCTACAATACATTTTTTTTTTTTTTTTTAGGCTTTGTTCACTTCGATTAAAATGGTTTTCTGAAAATGATTTTTGTATTTTATGGTGTTTACTACGACGTAAAATAGTGGTCAATGGAAAATATTTTCCTCTTGACCGAAATTTTTTTTTTAATTTTCGAAAAATGGTATACGGTTTTGAAAACCATAAACCATTTTTTGACTTTGAACATCTCATTCTCAAATCGATCGACCCTGCCAAGATCCACCCAGGACCTCGCTGGGACTTGCTCGGGACCCGCCCAAAACTTGGTTGGGACTCACCTAGGACCTGCCCGGGATCCTGTCAGGACCTGCCCAGGACCCGACCGGACCTGAACGGGACTCGTGCGAACCTACCCAAGACCTGCTCGAGACTAGACCGGAACTCGCCCAAGACCCAACCGGAACTTGCCCAAGACTTGCCCAGGACCTCGCCGGGACCTGCTCGAGACCCGCCCAAGACTTGACCGGGACCCGCCTAGGACTTGACCGGGATCTGCTTAGGACCCGGTCGGGACTTGACCAAGACCCGCCCGAGACCTGCCCAGGACTCGCTTGGGATTTGATCGGGACTCGCCTTGGACCCCACTGGGGCCTGATCGGGAACCACCCAGGACCCGACTGGACCTGCTCGAGACTCACCCAGGACCTCGCCGGGAACTGCCTGGAACTCGCCTAGGACCCGCCGGGACTTGACCAGGACTCGCCCAAGACCCGCTCAGGACTCATCGATCGGAGAATAATTTCGGCGGAAAACATTTTCCTTAAAAATGATTTCTTAAAAAACATTTTTAAGTATTTGGCATGTAGGGAAAATCAGGCGGGTCCCGGTCGTCGGAATACATTTTCAGCAAAAGACATTTTCCAGTATTTGGTGTGTATGCAAAATCATATTAACACTAAATTACGAAGATGTGCCTATCGGGTCTTGGGCGGGTCTTGCTAGGGTTCGGGTGAGTTGCAGTGGGGTCCTTGCGGGACTTGGTTCAGACACCTCTAAGACTTGGTCAGGACATTTTCATAATTTAAAAAATTTAATATGATTTAATGAATATATATATATATATATATATATATATATATATATATAATTTTGATTTTTGGTGCAACACTGTAAAAATATTTTCGGCGGGGAAAATAACTTTCCTGAAAATATTTTCTCACCGAGACCATTTTACGTCGAAGTAAATGGGGTCTTAATCTAAAAAAAAAAATGTACATCCCTATTGCCTGCCCCGGTTAAAAGGTATATTTTTTTTACATACTTGTGGCTCCGCCACTGAGACTGCGAGGGCGATCTACAATGTGTGGAGTCCCACACCGACTACCAAAAAGACTACTCTTATTTACCTTATTACACACCGTCAATAACTCTAATACCACCAGAATATTCAAACTTTGAAAATCTTAAGTGAGATCATAATTATATATGTTGAAATATTATCCGGCCAACAAAACTAAACTTACGGGTTTGAATTCATATATGCTATATTAACTACTCACATGTACCGACATATTTATAAGTGGGAGGTAACATTAATCTACATGCATACTCAGTATCGGTTTTTACATGTCATTAAAATGATTTTTTTTTTTTTTTAATCTTGGAACGACCTCTTAATTTTTTCAAAAGCAAATATCAGGAGGAAATTAAATATTTTGATTAGGTCTTTTGATGTATGATGAATCTACTTTTGTTTTTGTTTATAACTTTTAATAATTGTTTCACAGGTAATTGGAAAGGATTTATTTAGAGTTGTCCGGAAGACGTGGAGTGCAAATCTAGAGTCCTCTATATCTAAAAAGGTGATCGCTATTCCGGGCGACGTCTCTGATGAGAATTTGGCAGTTAAAGATTCTAATCTAAGAAAGGATATGTGGAAAGAAATAGACATCAGCCTAAATTCTGCAGCTACCACAACCTTTGATGAAAGGTAGTGAACAACATGCATTGCAGTATTTTAATTCTTTGAGTAATGCTATTCAATAGACTCTTATATTACTGCCATATAATTATGATGATGTGGTAGTTTTTTTTTTAAAAAAAGAATGCTCTTCATTCATACAGCTGGATAACGGGACAACGCCCTACAAAGATAGAGCTAATTGCTCTAAAATAACGACATCAAAAATACAATGAGGTATCTCCTCAAGCCAAACATGATCTGTAGATATACTTATTGCGTTTTGGGCTAGACCATGGGCCGCTGCATTGGCCTCTCGTTTTACATGTTGAACTTTCCAACTACGGAGAGACCCCAAAACCAGACGTGTATCTTCTATGATCTGGCCGTACCTCAACCAGTTGGGGTTCGAATCGTTAAGTGCCTTCACCACAAGAAGAGAATCCCCCTCAAGGATGATGTCTTGAGCCCCAACTTCTCTGCAAAATTCCACTGCACAGAGAGCAGCTAATGCTTTTGCTGATACCGTATCATATACTGCCGTGATGGGCTTGCTAAGACCTGCAATCACATTGCCCTTCTCGTCACGGATTAGTGCCCCTACTCCCATCCGCTTCTCCTTCATAGCAATGGCTACATCCTAGTTTACTTTAAAAAAACCCATGGAGGGAGGTTCCCATTTTGGCTTTGGTATCGTAGAGGTAGCTGTCTCTTCTAAGGGCTTGGTGTTTGCTTTATGGAATTGTTGTAGAGATGACACAGCATCAGCAGCTACCACGTTAGGGTGAATTAATGGGCCCCCGTGGACCACCCCGTTTCGTCTCTTCCAAATCCCCTTGGCAATTGTTGCAAAAAGTTCCAGATCCTTCTCTTGCAGCAAGTCTGCCATGTTCTCCACTACTTCCATGGAGCATCTACCTCTAGACCCCCTTTTTTGTAGTTTCCTGCCACTTACACTCCAAACATCCTGGGAGGAAGTGCACTCCCAAAGAATATGAAGAGTAGTCTCCGAGCTCCTACAGCAGAAAATACATTGGTCATCGGATAGAACTTTACGCTTCTTTAAATTCGACTTGGTGGGTAGAATATTCTTGCATGCCCTCCATAAAAACATCTTGGTTGAGTTCGGGGTCTTCATCTTCCAAATCTTTTTCCAGATTGTGTGTACTGTCGCCCCTTGGGAGCTTTCCCCCCTCATTCGTTCACGTCGTTCATTTTCCAGGTGGTAAGCACTTCTAACCGAGAATTCACCAGTAGGTGTTGCGCGCCAAATGAGTTTGTCCTCCCCGTTATATCTGCTTAGAGGAATATAACAAATAACAACTGCCTCTTCTTCGCTAAAATTTTGTATGATGAGAGATTTGTTCCATTTCACTAGATTCCCCCCTAACAGATCAGCCACCATGACTTCAGGACCAATATTGGGATTTGGGGACCATGATTTGTATGTAATGGGCACAGGAACCCATTTGTCTCCTCTAACCCGAACTGTCTTGCCATTGCCAATGTGCCAGAAAATACGTTCTTCAAATAATTCTCTGCCCGCTAAAATACTTCTCCATGCGAATGAAGGTCGGTTTCCTAGCTTGGCCGACAGGAAAGACCCCTTCAGGAAATACTTTGCTTTAATAATTCTAGCAGACAGATTTTCTGGATATTGCATGAGACGCCAACATTGTTTAGCAAGAAGTGCTTTGTTAAAACAAATTAGATCCCGGAAGCCCAACCCTCCAATATCCTTAGCCTTTCCCATTTTTTTTCCAACTCATCCAGTGAATTTTTCTGTCATTTTCCTTGTGTTCCCACCAAAACTTTTGCATCAATTGGTTCAGTTCCCTGCACAATTCTTTTGGGAGAAGAAAAATGCTCATGCTATAAGTGGGAATATATAGCTTGAACAACCGCTTTTAGAAGAACTTCCTTCCCTGCTTGAGAAAGGAATTTAGACTTCCAATCGGATATCTGACGTTTCACCCTGTCCGTTAAATTTTTGAATTCACCAATTCGGGATTTGCCCACCAAAGCCGGTAGACCTAAATAAGTGTCAAACCTCTGCGTCTCTGGGACACTGACAAGCGCCAAAATACGCGCCCTATCATCCGGGCTGGTGTTCCGACTGAAAAAGATGGAAGTTTTGTCATTATTTAACCTTTGTCCCGATGCCTACTCATATACCTCCAACACCCCTTTTAGGTAGAGCCATTCCTGTGAAGTGGCTTTACAAAATAGGAGACTGTCGTTAGCAAAGAACAAATGGTTTAATCTCAACCCTCTAAATGAAGTAGGAACTCCCTTCAGTCTCCCAGTCAATGCCTCATATGTAAATTGAGCACTTAACACCTCTGCACATAGTAAAAAGAGATATGGGGAGAGAGGGTCACCTTGTCGGATCCCCCGAGTAGGCTTAAAGAGGCCTACAGCTGATCCGTTCACAATAACAGAGTAAGAAACAGTAGTAACACATGTCATAATGAGATCAACCCATTTATTTGCAAACCCCATCTTTTTCATCACTTTTTCAAGGAAAACCCATTCAACCCGGTCATATGCTTTACTCATGTCGAGTTTCACAGCCATGTACCCCACCTTCCCACACATGCGAGAATGCATAGTATGTAAGGTTTCATAAGTTGCCAATATATTATCTGAAATTAATCGACCCGGGATGAAGGCCGATTGATTACAAGATATAATAGTTGGTAGCAAATGTTTTAAATGGTTAGCCATAACTTTTGAAAGAATCTTGTATACAACGTTACATAGGCTTATGGGTCTAAAATCCGACACTCCCATAGAATGATTCTTTTTCGGAACCAAGGCAATATGAGTATAATTAATATCAGGATCAATGATGCCAGTAGAGAAAAAAGCCTTAATTGCCAGGATTACCTCATCACCCACTAAGCTCCAGTGGTCCTGGTAGAAAGCAGCAGGGAACCCGTCGGGCCCAGGTGACTTTAAGGGGGCCATTTGGTTCAAAGCTTGGTGGACTTCTTCTCCCGTCACTTCATGGACCAGCACCCTGTTCATCTCCTCCATGATCCTTTCGGGAATGACATGGAGACATTCATCAGTCCCGCAAGGATCTGATGAGGAGAGGATCTCCCAAAAATACTCCACAAAAGCCCCTTCCACCTCCGCTAGTTCTTCTCGATACACTCCATCTTTATCCGTAATAGAGTTAATCTGGTTTGCCTGTTGTCGCTGTGATGCGCATGCATGGAAATATTTGGAGTTCTTATCCCCATGCATTAACCAGGTTTCTTTTGCTCTCTGTATCCATTTCAGTTCCATTTGCTCCATCAGTACCTGAGCTCTTAACTGTTGAGTGTTTATTTCTTGCATGTTCCACTATCCTTCGTTGGTTTGTAGAGTTGTCACCCTTTCCATAATCCGGTTGATCTCTGATTCAGTGGGTTCTTTGTTCACTCACCTCCGTTGAAGGAAGGATTTCTTACTCTACTCCAACTTCTTCAGCACTTGGCCCCACCCAGGTTGATGACGTTGCTTAACCCTCCAAACCTGTTTGACTACCTTTTTTGCCTCTTGTTGGTTCCACGCCACCTTATACCGAAAACGTGCTTGTGTTTTTTTCCTTCTGTTTTTTCGCTTCTGGAATTGAACATGTACAGGAGCATGGTCTGAAGTGCAGGTAGATAGGATCTCAACACGTCTAACCGAATAGCAGTCTTGCCATTGATTATTAGCCAATGCCCGGTCCAGACGCTCCTTTATGAATTCTCATCCATCTCTCTTATTGCTCCAGGTGTATTTGGGTCCTACGAAACCTAAATCCTCCAGTTGACATGTTTCAATAGCTTTCCTAAACTCTTCCATTTGTCTTCTAGTTTTTTGGCCTTTTCCCCATTTTTCTGAAACGTCAACTATTTCGTTAAAGTCACCCAAATAGAGCCATGGTCCGGGACTGAAATTTCGGAGATGACGTAGAAGAGTCCATGACTCCGAACGCTTACAAACATCTGGGTGGCCATAGAAACAGGTTAACTTCCATAGTTGTTCATTTTCCTCCAACCTCACAATTGCATTAATGTGGCGCCTACTATAGTTTTGGATTTCAACCTCAACCTTCAAAGACCACAGTAGAGCCAGCCCGCCACTCCTTCTAACACTATCAACTGCGAATACCCTTTGAAATCCCAAACGGGCTTTAATCGATTCCATCAGATGTGCTTGAAGTATGGTTTCCATTAAGAAAACCATTTTGGGTCTCTTAACCCTCACCATCCGGCAAAGGTCTTGAACTGTCTGAGGGTTCCCAAGCCCTTGGCAGTTCCAACTGATTACATTCATGGTTCCCAGCAGGGCTGTTCAACAGCCACTGCCTTCTCAGTTGTATCTTCAGTCCCTTCTCCCCATTTTCCTTTCTTTCTACGTAGATCTTCTGGGCCATAGGTCCGCTCCCCTACCTCCTTTCGTACTCTTGTTACGGGGTTTCCCACCTCCCCGACCTTTTGGTTGTTCCCCAGCCTCGCTCGTTTTTTCCACTTCATCAGTCCCTTCTGTGACTGCACCTCCATGTGGACTGACATTCCTCGTGCCATTTGGCAAGTCACCTCTTCCATCCCTACTTCCTTCCCTGCTGCCCTTGACGTGGCTTCTTGCCCCGAATTTTTGGGAATATGTTCTCCACTTACATCCATAACGGGAGGGTTATCAGCTGGCAATATCTCGTCATTTAATGGCATATTTGTAACCCCTCCCCCCTTGTTCTTTCCTTTTCCAGAGCTTGCATCCTCGCCTATATCTCTTTCCTTCCAGGTCTTAGACTCATTAATTCCTGCCAAATCAAGAGGATTGTTAAGGTGGTCGTTACCCTTCTTTCTAGCCGTTTCGTTCTTCGTTTCATGCATGGCATTGAATGCCGTATTTTCCTCCCAGGAATCACGCATGCTGCCCCTCTGATTCGCGCTCTATGAGTCGCCCCTTGAGAAACTTCCATTCCTGGATGGGTATTGCTCCGCCATTCGCCGGTAGCCTCGGCTTCCTCTTTTGCTGCTGCTATCTTGCACAGGGAACCTCCACTCTTTACGGTGCTTGTAAGTTTTCCATACACGTTTCGGGGATGGAACACGCAACCAGGGACCATATTCCTACTTCTGCTCCACCGCTAGGTTCCTTTGGGAGTTTCGTTTTGGACAACCCAAATCTCCATGGCATATAATCCCGCATGTGAAACACAAAATCGGAATCTTCTCATATTGGAATGCAATCCAATGCGTTTTGTCCTTCACTTTGAGCTTTCTCCCTCACAGAAGAGGTTTCATCAGGTTCAGCTTTACACGCACTCGCAGATATTCCCCTTAACCCACTCCTAACTTATTCGTGTCAACCTCCTCGACCTCCCCCATTAGTGATCCCAGTCTTTCTCCCATTGCTTTGCTCATGCAACCCAAGGGCAAATCGTACATCCTTACCCAAAAAGAGGCCCAGTTAAATTGCAACTGGATTGGCGGAGTCTTTCCACCAAACTCCATAACCGAGAACAGGATACCCTCAAATATCCAAGGTCGACCTTCTAAGACCCGAATCTTGTCCCATGAATGCTCAAACTCAATCAAGAAAGTATTTATGCCCAATACCCGAAAAATCAAATGGCCCGTTGGTTTCCATCCCTTGATCAGCTTTGACCTGATTGTGTCTTTTCCTACACTTCGTTCTGACATTAATCTACCCACCAGATAGTTCCTTCCCTTATCTGAGATGTCAACGAACTCCTCCTCTGGTACCTCCTCCACCGTTTCCTCATCTTCCGTCAGGGTGAGGCTACCCCACTTGGTTGTCAGAATGTCCACCATTCTTTCTCCTGTAAACACCCTTGTGGTTACGAACGTGGAACAGGATCCCTCGAAGATGTAATGCCCTCACAATCCAAAGATGGATCTGAGAAAAGATACTTCTCCTCTAGTCTCTACCGAAGAAAGACCTAGAGAGAAAAAAAACCTATAGTAAAATTCAATTTCTTTTATCTTTTGCTCCTTTAATCGTCGCCTTTAGTCCCGAGCGGGTAATCTTACCTACTCATGAGTGATGAGTGCAACAACTTGTATATGATGATGTAATAGTTAAAATCAACCTTTGGATTAACAAGAGCTTGTAAAAATAAAATTAATGGCTGATATTTATTGTCATATCATCGTAATTATATATATGACAGTTATATATCATTTCTCATTCTAAGATTGAATTATAAACTAATATCACTTTTTGTTGTCCTGAATTGGTGTTAAAATGTATTTATTTAATTTAGTTATGATAAATATGTTTGTGATTAGATTGACTGAATTAGTTGAATTGGTCAACTGATGAAATGATCACTTTTTCAGTTCACTTAATAACCAGTTTCAATTTTTAAAACATTCTTTAATTATTATTATTTTTATAATTTTTATAATTTTTTTTTTTCATTCTCTTAGGTACGACATCGCAATGGGCATCAATACCGTCGGGGCTTTGAATGTTTTGGGCTTTGCCAAGAAGGGAATAACTTGAGTTCGGTTCTGGCAAGAACCCCCATTGTTTGCCCACCAATAAAATGTGATACCTCAACTTGGAATAAGTTAATTAAGAAAATAAAACCGAAACACCTGATTATATTAGGTTTAATTAATATATATATATATATATATATATGCAACCAACCACCCCAATGGAAGAGGAGCCACCCTAGAGGGAGGTGAGGGTGGCTCGCCACCACCCCCAGCCCATAGGGGGGGCGCGCGGAGCCACCCCAAGGCCTAGGGGTAGCACGCGAGCCACCCCATAGGCCATGGGGTTGGCCGCTAGCCACCCCTGGTGGTGGGGGGCTTCACCCCTAATGGGCGGCAGCACTGGCCGAGACCGCCTCCTAATGGCAACGGGGGTGGCCGCAAGCCACCCCATATTTGTCTAGGGTGGCTAGTAGCCACCCCGCCACCACTTGGGGTGGTTGCTCCTCCCCACTTGGCCTTCCAAATTTTAAATTTTTTTTAAGATTAATTAATATTTTAAATCAATAATCAGATGTAGTTGTGTTTAGTTTGTAAACTTAAATTTGATAGAATTGGATTAGGTTGCAGCTTCTTATTGGTGGCAAAAACCCCCCCTCATTTCTGCCACGACCGAACGGCAGCACCTCTCTGCCAAGAATTGTATCAACTTAAAAGTGCTTCTCCATGTATCAACGGGTTCGTGTACATAAAGCTTGCCCTTACTTATTTCTTTTATTGAATCGTTGTGTAGTAATTAAAGTCCTATTACTTACCCAAAAATAGAAAAATAAAGTTCTTGTTTTGGGCGAATAAACACCGAAGCTCACTTCAAGTCAAATTTTTAATGGAAATTGAAGTGAATTATAGAATTGGGGTTTAAATTCATGACACATGATTATGATACAATGTTAAATCCCTAATCTTAAAAGCTAAAATTGATAATAAAGAATAAATTTAATCGTTTAATTATATTCTTATAGTAAAGAGTTTGGTGTTTTCAATAAGTAATGCTACACACAGTTCCACTTCTCTACACTCATATGTGACTTTTAAAATTATTATTAGATTTGTAATAAATCCTTATATATTGAATTTTAATCTAATGGCAGTTTTAAAAGTCACCTACGATCATTTCAATTGATGGTACCATGATTGATGTTATTTTTTCAGCCTATGTGCGCGGCGAAAAGAATGGGCAAATACTAGAGAGCCCATTAAAGATGGAAGAGACACTCAATGGAAGCTCAAGCTTAGATATCAAAGCAGAGAAAGAAGTTGTGGAGGTGTACCTAAACAAACTACGGGGACGAGGTGCGTAGTATTAGCGTCAACAGTCATCTCGAATAGATTAATTATTTGCGATGACAGTATCCCATGTGCGAAAAATGTTCGTGCACTCCAAAATCTTGTAACTCATAATCAACAACGCCATTTTGATCGTTGCTGACAATTTAGTCGCTAAAGACCTATTTTTCTTGAAGTGAAAAGTTCATTAATGACATAATATTAAGCTGACACCTTAATGCCAAATATGTAGCACTCGAAATAACTTTTGTGAAGTAATAATTGTCTCTTTCTGCTATAGTTGATTACTTGATTTTGTCCTTTAATTTATTTATTTTGTTTTTGATTTTATTAATTGCAAGGGCAAAACTATATGGATGGCCAAACACCTATGTCTATACAAAAGCAATGGGAGAGATGTTTTTAGGACGCTTTAGAGAGAACCTGCCCCTTGTTATCATACAGCCCACCATGGATTGAAGGTGTGAGGTACTAATAATATAGTTTGACATAGAATTATGGTAGCTACAAATTTTATAAAATATCTAATCTTGTTTGGTAATCAAGAAGAGTCGTTTTTTTTTTGTTTTTTGTTTTTTTTTTTAATTTTTTTTTATTAATTTTTTTTTTTTTATGAATAGTAATAAAGAAGAGTATATCAAGAAAAAAAAAAATTGATAACTTCACTTAAGACTCTTGAATTACCACGTGTTTCGAGAAGACCCCTCAAATTTCAAAAACTTTTAATTTCACCCCATAAACTTTCAATTTAATGCAATTGACCTTCCTCCTTCAATTTTTAAGGGTATAAATGTCATTTTATCACTTTTAACATCCAAAAACTAACAGTGGGTGGTAGATTGCATCAAATTGAAAGTTGGGAGGGGGGGAGGGGAGAGGTGAAATTGAGACGTTAAATTCTCGTATCTTTCTTCAAATCGTGAGAATTAAAGTCTCTTCAGAAAGTTTCCCAAAAACAAAAAGAATTGATTTGTTTTTTCATTTTTTCATACTAATTAAATGACCATGCTTATTTACTCGTTACAGAACCATGACGGCGTAGTTGCTGCCTACGGTAAAGGGAAATTGAAAAGCTTTCTTGGCCATCATGAGACAATCTTAGATATGGTAATTGCTTCTCACTACAAAAAAAAAAGGACATTTTCTGACGTGGCTACAGTACCTACTTTGTTGCCACGTCAGAAAATTTCTGACGTGCAAATTTTAAAACGTCAGAAATTTTTTTTCTGACGTGTAAATAGTGACACGTCAGAATTTTCTGACGTGTCTGTTCAGACACGTCAGAAAATTCTGACGTTTTAGATGTTGGA
>NC_081550.1:5447014-5447707 GCF_901000735.1 Corylus avellana
CGTCAGAAAACTACTTTAAAAAAAAAACTAATATATATATATGGGGAAAATTTCTGACGTGTGAGTTTGGCGCGTCAGAAATTTTCTGGCGTGCTAAATATTGCACGTCAGGAAAAGGAAAAAATTTCTAAAAAGGCCGAAATTTTGAAATTTTTCCCCTACTTATTTTCCCTCCACTTTTTTTCTCTTTTTATTCTTTCCTCCTCATTTATTTTTCCCACAGTCTGTCTGTCTCCTCTCCCTTCTCTCCACGGCAGATGCAAGAAATTAGGCAGAAGAAGGAGAACCAAAAAAAGGAGAAGAGAAGAAGAAAAAGAAAGGGAAAAAAGAAGAAGAAGAGAACGTGCAGAAGAAAAAGAAAGGGAGATCGAAGAGAAGAAGAAGAGAAGAAAAAGAAAAAAAAAAGAGTAGAGAAGAAAAAGAAGATCGATGATCGAAGAAGAAGCTCAAGGAAGATTATGAAGTGCACCATCTCTGCAGAGATGGCAGAGATGTGCGATCTCTGCACCCATGGTGCAGAGATGGTGATCCATCTCTGCACACCATAAACACATGTATGTGTTTATGGTGTGCATTACCTGCACGGCAGGAATTCTCAAAAAAATAATAATAATTTAAATTAATAAATTTTTAATTCAAAAACAAAATTTCAAAAAAAATTTTTTTAAAAAAAAATTAATTTTTTAATTTTCT
>NC_081550.1:5447807-5466144 GCF_901000735.1 Corylus avellana
TATATATATATTAGTTTTCTGACGTGTGACACGTGGCACGTCAGAAAACTACTTTAAAAAAAAAACTAATATATATATATGGGGAAAATTTCTGACGTGTGAGTTTGGCGCGTCAGAAATTTTCTGGCGTGCTAAATATTGCACGTCAGGAAAAGGAAAAAATTTCTAAAAAGGCCGAAATTTTGAAATTTTTCCCCTACTTATTTTCCCTCCACTTTTTTTCTCTTTTTATTCTTTCCTCCTCATTTATTTTTCCCACAGTCTGTCTGTCTCCTCTCCCTTCTCTCCACGGCAGATGCAAGAAATTAGGCAGAAGAAGGAGAACCAAAAAAAAGGAGAAGAGAAGAAGAAAAAGAAAGGGAGAAAAGAAGAAGAAGAAGAGAAGGTGCAGAAGAAAAAGAAAGGGAGATCGAAGAGAAGAAGAAGAGAAGAAAAAGAAAAAAAAAAAAAAAGAGTAGAGAAGAAGAAGAAGATCGAGGAAGAAGAAGCTCAAGGAAGAAGAAGAAGTGCACCATCTCTGCAGAGATGGGCAGAGATCGCACATCTCTGCACCCCATGGTGCAGAGATGGTGATCTTTGCACCCCATGGTGCAGAGATGGTGATCTCTGCGCACCATAAACACATGTACGTGTTTATGGTGTGCATCAGCTGCACGGCAGGAATTCTCAAAAAAAAAAAAAATTTAAATTAATAAATTTTTAATTCAAAAACAAAATTTCAGAAATTTTTTTTTTAAAAAAAAATTAATTTTTTAATTTTCTGACGTGTGTCAGAACTACCACGTCAGAAAATTTTCTGATGTGGTAATTCTCACACGTCAGAAAATTTTCTGACGTGTGAGACAGTAGAACGTCAGAAAATTCTGACGTTCTACCCACTGACACGTCAGAAATTTTTTTTTCCTGTCACCTATGTTTCTGACAATCAACACGCGTCAGAAACGCCACGTCAAAAAAAATTTCTGACGTGTCAGACACCCTGACACGTCAGAAAACGCTAGTCAGAAAAAAAATTATTTTTTTGTAGTGTCTACGCTTGCGTTTGTCCATATATATTTTGTTCAATAAGCTTCCAGAGTTGAACTTCAAAACTCGTGCAGATACCGGTAGATATGGTGGTAAATTGTACGATTGTGGCCATGGTGGCGTGTACAAATCAGTCTTCTAATCTCAGGTCATCCTCCATGTGGGGTATTCCTGGAGAAATCCAATAAAATTTTCAACTTTTAGAAATATCATTTTCCGGTACTTCACTGAAAATCCATTGGTTAGTAAAAATGGAAAATCAATGAAAGTTGACGAGGGGATAGTGTTGAGTAGTATGGCAATTTTTCGTGCATACATGGCTATTCGATACGTACTTCCACTCAAGGTATGTCCAAGTCTAATCCCGTAACCAAAATTATGTACAAAAAATGAAAGCTTAATTAATTAGGGTTTGTTTAATTCTTGTTTCCAGTAATAATTTTCTATTTTTAGATTTCCAAAACCAATACTATGTTTTTAACCACTTTCTAGCTTAAATTAAAGTTATTAAAAAAGTATAATAATATCACAACTCTTGTTAATGGGGCTAGGCATGGCACCTTGACATGTTAAGGAAAAATACGTTTGTTTTGTTTTGTTTTGTTTTTTCGTTTTTTTTCGTTTTTTTTTTTGTCTTGGTATATCGCCTTGTAGCAAATATCTTTTGCAACCCATTTGGCTTTTGAGAAAGTGACTAATTAATTACAAGAATTTTAAGATCACAAGTGTTCTCCTCTAATAATTTCTAGGTACCACTACCAAAAAAAAGATAGTTATTGACGTGGCAAACAGTAACTAAATTTTGCCACGTCAGTATTTCTTTTTTTTTTTTTTTTTAAATATATATCAGGTTTATATATATATATATATATATATATATATATAAACACCAAAATGTTCTTCTTGTTCTTCTAATATTCATTTTCATATTCCTACTGTGCTTGTCAAAAACATGGGTGAAAGGGTAATTCTTGGTATGCCTTTTCTTTCTTTGCTTTATCCATTTTCTGTTAACGAAATTGGTGTTTCAACTGTTAAATTTGATGTTAATATTCAAATACCTTTTGCATCCAAATTTGAAATTGATGTTAATAGGTTGGATATTAAATTTAGGCAGTCCTTAGATCTAGAAACGGATGAGGACCCTATTACTATCAGAGTGTTATCTTGTCTAAACACCCCCCTAACGGTCGTGTTTACCCAGAATTCTTTGATCATACCTTTCCCTGTCATATGGCGCATATTATTATTTCTGTTTTACAAAGAATAATTTTAACGTTATTCTGCATATATTTTATAAAGGTTTTGATTTTAATTTTTTTCTTTTTGAATATTTGCAGTGCCACCATGGCCAGGAAAAAAGATAAAGAGAAAACTGTTTCTAAAGCCCTGACTTTAAAGTCAGAATCTTCCCCCCTTGATTCTTCCCTGCCAATTTCTCTTTAGGCAGTCCTTAGATCTAGAAACGGATGAGGACCCTATTACTATCAGAGTGTTATCTTGTCTAAACACCCCCCTAACGGTCGTGTTTACCCAAAATTCTTTGATCATACATTTCCCTGTCATATGGCGCATATTATTATTTCTGTTTTACAAATAATAATTTTAACGTTATTCTGCATATATTTTATAAAGGTTTTTACCTTTTTGATTTTAATTATTTTCCTTTTGAATTTTTGTAGTGCCACCATGGCCAACAAAAAAGATAAAGAGAAAACTGTTTCAAAAGCCCTGACCTTAAAGTCAGAATCTTCCCTCCTTGCTTCTTCCCTGCCAATTTCATCTGTTGCCATAACCAACAGATTTGCTCCTTTTGCTCCCTCATATGATTCCCAAATGTCGTATTCAAGTACGCTTGCCTCCTCCTATGACCCCTTTTCTGATAAACCCAGAAATCCCTTCTTAAGGTATGATAAAACGTCTACCTTTAAGTCTGACTACATAATTCTTCCCTATTTCCAGAACTTGTTCTTTGTCGAACTAAATCGTTCTGCTTCTTCTAAATATGCCGGAGATATTGCCGTCTCCTATTTTCCCCCAAATTTCCATTGGATTCCTGAACATCCACAAAAGAATTTGGCTTTCTATTCTGCTGTCTTAAAGCAGACTGATTCTGTCTCATTCAAATCTATTCCTGATCGACTTAATCCAAATAAGATACTTTATCATAGTGTCTATTTCAAACGGATTATATCTGAAAAGGAATGGGGTAACCATCCCTCCGTCACAAGATCCCTTAACGGATTTTCAATACCTACTATGATTATGTCGATGCCTGGTTTAAATTCTTACTCTATCAAACCTCTATCTTTCATCATTCATGGTTTGTTAATTTTGATAAGAATTTTACCGGTATCTTTCCCCTTTGGTTTACCAGATGGTGGAACCAATTTGGTTTGATCCCTGATATCCTCCCTCTCCAGTTAGTTGAAGCTTTCCAACTATTTAAGAACAGCTACAAAGTTGATTCTTATGGTGCTAAGTTTCCAACTATTCTTTATTTTGTCAATAAATACAAGATCCCTTGGATTCTGAAATGGAAATATCACCTTTCAGATGATAAGGTTCAACGACAATGGTTTATCAAATGGTGGGATAAATGCTCACTAACTGATGACATTGTCCTTGCTGTCAAAAGCATGTCTTAGGCCCTCAAGGCCCCTGTCTCGCCACTAACGGCAAAACCCCCTCTCCTTGTTACCCCCAGCATATTTTCTTCCCCAAAAGAAGAAAAAGAAACTTCTCCTGTTTCTTCCCCTTCCTCTGCTTCCAGTTCTGCCAAGAAGAAATCTTCCTCCAAAAAAGAGAAGATTAAAGCCCTTCTTGCTGCTCTTGATGCTGATTCTGACGAAGAAGACGAAAAGTCCACAACATCTCAGAAGCCAGTCCAGAGTTCTCTCCTGAATCCCCTCCAAAATCCCTACTATGAGATACTCAAGAATATTATCCTTATCCAAGGATTGAAGATATGTGAAAAGCCCCATAATGGCTATCTTTGATTGGTCCCTAACGACCACAATGATCCCAAGAAAAAGAACTGGAACCATTCCACTGACGGGTCGTTTTCAGTTTTATATATATATATATGATCCATTTCTGACCTGCTGGTTCAGCACGTCATTATTTCTTTTTTTTTTTTTTTTTTTTTTTTTTTTTTTTGTATATATCAAGTTTATATATATATGATCTATTTCTAACTTGCTGGTTTTAGCACGTTAGTTTTTTTTTTTTTTTTTTGAATGCTAAAATTAACACGTCAGGAAAAAAAAATTTAGCGGCACATTCAACTTTAATTTTCCCTCTTCTTTCCTTCTTCTATTATTTATTCTTTCTCCTAGATCTACTTTTCTTATTTAATTCCATCTTCTTTCCCTCTCTCAATCTCCCTCTTCTCTCTGCACGCATTACTACAAAAGCTCCCTCTTCTCTCTCAATCTCTCTAAACCTCCATCTTCTCTCTCAATCTCTCTGCACGGCAGCAGAGCTAGAAGAAAAGCAGATCAAGAAGAAGAAAAACAAAAGGAGAAGAGAAGATCGAATAAGAGAAGTAGAAGAAAAAAAAATGGGAGAAGAGAAGAAGATCGAAGAAGAGAGATTTTTGATTTGAAGAAGCTCTAATTTTGTTTATTTTGATTTGATTTGAGAGATTTTTTATTTTTGATTTGAAGAGAAGAAGATCGAAGAAGCATAAGGTTTATTTTTTGATTTTTTGATGATTTTTTGGGTTTGAGTTTTTCAAAATGGAGGAAATAAGAGAGAGAGAGAGAGAGAGAGTGAAAATGGAGGAAAGAAGAGATCAGGTAGAGAGCTTGGGGAAGAAACGTACTAGACTTATATATATATATATATATATATTTTAATTGAAAAATAATTTAAATTAATAAATTTTTTAATTAAAAAAAATCCAGAAAAAATTTTAGAAAAGAAAATTTATTTTTCTTAATAATTTTAAATTACTGAAGTGTCAAAATTGACACATCAGGAAATTTTCTGATGTGTCAAAATTTGACATGTCAAAAAAATTTTGACGTGTCAGAAAGTGACACGTTAGAAAATTTTTCTGACACACCAATTTTTACAGGTAAGAAAATTCTGACGTGTTACATCTAACACGTTAGAAAATTCTGACGTGTTAAATCTAACACGTCAGAAATTTTTCGTTTCTGACACCCATAATTGTAATGCCTGAAACACGTCAAAAATGCCCCGTCAGGAGAATTTTCTGACGTGTCAGACCACCCGACACGTCAGAAAACTTATGTCAACAAAAAATTGATTTTTTGTAGTGTATTTCAAATAGCGAATGCAGTTATTTCCCAATAGGATTCGATTATTGATCTTGAGCGCGGAAGATAAATTCAGGGATGCGATTGGCTGAACTTTACAAACACAATATGTGTTCTTTATGGGCAGGTATTTACGACTTCTTTTGGTGTTTAAATAATTTACCAATGGTTCTGTCATTGTATCCAATGTTAATAGGCTTTTCATTTCCATATAAATTTGATGACTCCAACACAGAGAAGCTACAAATGGCAACAAGTGAGAGTGGTGTAGATTCACATTTGCTTGGCTTTGATCCAAAGTGCATTGACTGAGAAGACTACCTTATGAATACTTATATTCCTGGCATAAAAAAGTACGCATTAAAATTATAACTTGAAGGATTTTATGTTTTCACTACGAATGATGTATTGTGCTTTTTAAGAATATTCTTTTATTAATAAGGTAGTATCCTTATATACCTGCCCTTCTGTTTAGAAAATTCCTTGAAGTGTATCAATTAATTACTGTTGTGTAAAATAAACGCAATTAAACTTCCTTGAAGCATATTAGTCGTTAATATTTTTTTTTTGAAATTGGATTTTCATTAATGAAATCAACTGTTTTGGTCCTTCCTTACAATCTCGTCCATACAAATGGGGAAATCACTACTCCAGCTTCGAGAGACTGGTAGGTGTAGTGCCATCTTGGCCAGCTGATGTGCTACTCCATTGGCGGTTCAGCTTACATGACTCACTTGCTAGTTTCCACCTTGCCCCAAAGAACGCTTGATATCATTGACTATATGTCCATCCGTCACCCTGCATTGATCAGTTTAGTTTATTGCATTAACCACCTCTAGAGCATCTCCCTCCAGAAGGCAATTTTGGATTCCTAAGGAGAGGCTAAGCTCAATAGCTGTTCGGGCTGCCAGTGCCTTCGCCAACGAAGGATCAGTGATGGAAGCTTTGGGTTCACAGTGCATTGCAATAGCCTCACCTGATGAATCCTGAATAATAGCTCCCATCCCGATTAAGCCTCTCTCTTTGTCAACAGCCACGTCCCAGTTAACCTTTACCAGCCCTTGAGGATGTTTCATCCAAATATCTACTTCCCGAGCAAAGTTTCTAGTTTTGGGATTTGCATGTCTTCGAGTAGCATCATCAAATGCCGCCACCTGCTCCTTGGCAATACGCACAACCATTGCCGGGGCTTGAAAAACACCTTCAAAGGCGAACTTATTCCGTCGCAACCATATCCCTCTAGCAACTGTGACCATAAGATGACGCTCTTCTTCCTCCAAGCCATGACCAACTTTGAACAGGAGTTCCGTAAAATCACCTTCATAGCACACTCTCTTATGAAGTTTTCCATGGCATTCTGCCCATACATCTTGGGCTAATGGGCATGACCAAATTATATGGTTTATCGTTTCCGACACTGCTAGACAGATAGGGCACATAGGATTTGGAACTACCCTCCGCTTGAAAAGCTTTTCCTTGGTTGATAAAATGTCATTACAAGCTTTCCAAAGAAAGAATTTAACAACTCGAGAACCTTTAAGTGCCCAAATTTTCTTCCATAGATTACGAGAAAGTTGGGCATCCGAACTACTAGCTTCTCCGGCCTCCATTTTCTCTATAGCCAAATGATAGGCGCTCCGAACAATGAAGACACCATTTTTTGTATGCTCCCAAGCTAATAAGTCCGTTCCTCTGCGGGGACAAGCCCCCAAACTTAAAATCATTTTGGCCTTCTCCTCTGTGAAAATTTCTTTTACAACAGTTGTATTCCACCAGTTGGTATCAGCATCCATGAGTTTAGAAACTTTGGCTTGACTGTCTAGGATGCTAACTGGTGACCTTGCTGGATGAGGTCTAGCTATAGGCAGCCATGGATCCTCCCAAATTTTTATCCTTGTTCCATCTCCCACTCTCCAAACCAATCCTTCTTGTAACAGTTTTTTCGAGCTCCAAATGCTACGCCAAGCATATGAGGGGTTTCTACCAAGTTCCGCTTCTAGGAAAGTACCATTAGGGAAATATTTCGCCCACATGATTCTTGCCACTAGTGTCTCTGGATTCTGAATCAAGCGCCACCCTTGCTTTCCTAACATTGCCAAATTAAAAAGTTCTAGGTCACGGAGCCCCAAACTTCCTTTCTCTTTTGCTCTCCCCATCTTTTTCAAACTCATCCACGCCAAACGCCCTTGGTTATCTTTGTAACCCCACCAAAACCTGGTCATCATAGAAGTGATATCATGACAAAGTTTCTTTGGGAGTAGGAAGACACTCATGGTGTAATTGGGTATTGCTTGAATAACTGCTTTCAACAAAACCTCTTTTCCGGCTTGGGTCAAAATTTTTTCTATCCATCCGTTTATTCTCTCTGAGATTTTCCCTTGGATACCTGTGAAAGTACTCACCCTAGACCGGCCAACTAAAGGGGGCAAGCCAAGGTACTTCTTATAGCTGGTTGAAGAGCTAACCCCTGATATGGACAGAATGAACTCTTTAGTCTCTTGGTTTGTGTTTCGGCTGAAGAAGATGGAGGTTTTGTCTCGATTCAGTTTTTGTCCCGAGGCCTTCTCATAAGAGCCTAGAATCTCTTGGATCTGAGCCCATTCATCCATATTTGCCTTGCAGAAGAGCAAACTATCATCTGCAAAGAAAAGATGGTTTATTCTTAATCCACCCCGAACTACCAGGAGGCCGATGATCTTTTGTTCCCTTTCCTCCTTCCCCAACATATGACTTAAGCCCTCAGCACACAAAATAAATAAATACGAGGATAACGGGTCACCCTGTCGGATCCCCTGGGACGGTAAGATTCTCCCATGAGGTTGCCCATTAATCAAGATGGAATAAGAGACCGATTTAACACACCACATCAGCATATTAACCTATCGATTGCCAAAGCCCATCTTTCTCATTATTGCCTCCAAAAAGTTTCATTCCACCTTGTCGTAGGCTTTGCTCATATCCAGTTTCAAAGCCATAAACCCCTGTCGGCCTTTCATTCTTGCATCCATCGTATGTAGCGCCTTAAAAGCCACCAAAAGATTATCGGAAATAAGTCTTCCGGGTATAAATGCACTGTGCGTAGGGGAGATTATATGCTCTAACACCTGTTTCAATATGTTAGCTAAAACTTTGGCAATTAATTTATAGATAACATTACAAAGGTTTATTGGCCGGTATCCAGTAATCCTAGTTGGGTTTTTCTTTTTGGGGATGAGAACAATGTATGTTGCATTAAGAGACTCGTCAAAACAATCATGATTCAAGAAATCCAACACTGCTTTACATACCTCCACTCGTACCGTCAGCCACGTTGCTTGGTAAAAACAAGCGGAAAAACCATCCGGACTTGGGGATTTGAGGGGGTACATTTGTCCAAGGGCTGTCTCCACCTCCGCTGCAGTGAATTGTCTCAGCAAGGCTGTATTCATTTCCTCAGTCACCCGTGCCTCCATTCCATCTAAACACTGCTCGATCGTTTCTACCTCACCCGCTGTGAACAGGTTTTGATAAAACTTGATAAAAGTAGTGCTGATGTCATTATTTTTTGATTCTTTCCCCTCTTCATTTGTGATTTTAGTGATTGTGTTAATTTTCCGCCGGCTAGACACCCAAGCGTGGAAAAAAGAGGTGTTTCGGTCTCCTTCTCTAAACTAGTTTTGCTTTCCTCGTTGCTTCCAGTTCACACCCTCTTGCTCCATAATGTATTCTATTTCTCCTTGAAGTCTTTTGATGGCTTCAGCATTTTCGGGCCCCTCATTCCTCTGCAGATGATCCAGCGCCTTTGTCTTGTCTTTTAGAACCTTTTCTGTCTGGCCAAACTTTTTCCTGCTCCATTGTTTTAGTCGTGTTTGACACATAGCTAATTTCTCCTGAGCTACCTCTGCTGCCGTGGACCCACCAACTGCTTCATGCCAAGCCGCTGGCACAATATTGTTGTAGTCATCATCAAGGAGCCAACTTGCTTGAAATTTAAAACTTTTCGGTGTAAACCGACGTTCTTCCTTCTCCTTACAAACCATGACCAGAAGAGGTTTATTATCTGAGACAATAGACAGTAAAACCTGCATCAGTGCATTCGGGAAAAGGCCCCGCCATTCAGTGTTACTTAAAACCCTGTCCAGTCTCTCTCTTTGAGGAAACTCCCATCATTTTGGCGATTGTTTCACGTAAACTTCGCTCCTTTGTAGTCCATATCACGGAGATTGCATGTTTCCAACACTAACGTGAAATCTGCCATCTGCTCCTCCTTTCGCCTGGCACCTCCAACATTTTCATAACTTGCCACTATCTCATTAAAATCCCCATAGCACAACCAGGGTTCAGGCTGGAATTCTTGCATCTGTCGCAGTAGTGCCCAGGAGTCCTTCATCTTTGTCTAGTCAAGCTGTCCATAAAAACCTGATAGTTTCCAAAGCACATTCTCGTCTATCTTCTTCATGATCGCATTGATATGCCACCTCGAATAATTTTGAATCTCGAACATATTTTTCTCCTTCCAGATAAGAGCTAAACCGCCACTCCTACCGATAGGTTCCACAACAAACAGGCCCTTAAAGCCAAGTTTAAGTCTGATTTTCTCCATCTTTGCATTTCCACATTTAGTTTCCATGAGAAATACAACTCCGGGTCGCTTCTCCTTCACCATCGGCAAAGATCCCAAACTGTCCGGGGGTTCCCAAGCCCCCGGCAATTCCAACTTAGGAGTTTCATTGGATGTGGTAGGGCTGTGAGATAGCCACCGCGAATGTACTTTTTGGGTGTTGGTGTTGGTGTTCGTCCTTCTTCTTTCTAGATTTTTTCTCATGCTTATTTTCCTCTCCTTCATGATCATGAGCTGGAGCCTCCGTTTTGTTGCTCTCTCCTGGGTTCCTTCAACCACCCGATGTAACTCGGTGTCCACTTTGGCCATTCTTTTCCAAGTGCGCAAATTGGCTCCCTTCATCTTTCTACTCGTATCCTCCTTCCTACTATTTATTTTGGCAGTAGGTATTGCATCCATAGTATTAAATTCAGGGGTTGGGCTTGCGGTCTCAGTAGTGGTCTGCTATGGTTGAGTTAGTTCCATAGGAGTTATTGACCTATTTGGCTCATTTTGGCCCCAAATCATCTATAGTCCTCCCTCGTTACACTTAGGCCCATGACATGGAGGCCCAATTCCGTAGCCAGACCCCAACCTTGACTCCTCTTCCCCTATAGCTTGCTTTTCGTTTCTTTCTGTAGTAACATTTAATGACGTGGACCATTCATCCCCAGAATCTTGCTCCCTATCTTCCCCGAAAGCCTCCTTATTTCCTGCAGCCCTTTCCTGTATTGATTCGCCTTCCGATTCTTGTTGATTCTCCTTCTCTTTTTGTGTAACCCCTATTATAAGCCCTTTTTGGGAATTAATTGTCCCTTCCGAAAAAAAGCACTGATCCTTGTGCATTGGTGGGGCTAGGGTTTTTGGGATTGGCGCTACTTTCCTTCTAGAGTGATTGGACGTTTCGCCAGCCGTCGCCATCCTGAACATGGCTTTCCTCCTAGTATTGTCCAGCATTCTCCCACGATCGATGAGACCATTCTCCCGTCGCCTTGCGTTTTGGCTCATCAGCACGTAACCACAGCCGCCGTTGCTTAATTCCTTTTGCAGAGCTCAGTTTGGTTGATCTGATCACTAGACATCCTTTCTCGTCATTCACCAAGCGGCCACAGTTGAAACAGAATTGGGGTAACTTTTCATACCTAAAAGAAACCCAGGATGTTTTCCCCTCCACCTCCTGCGCTTGACCTCGTTCAAGGGGCTGCATAACATTAAGTGCAACTTGTATTCGAAGGCAGCGACCCCAACCTGCCCCATCTCCAGCAATGTCGACATCCTCCAGTTCTCCTAATGATTCACCAATCCTTGTTCCCACACCCTTCATCATACATAATAACGGCATGTCATGAACCTGGATCCAAAACGGAGATTTCGTGAAATCCATTTTGGACATGGGATACTCCCATCAAAATTATTTAGGACCAGAATTTGCCGATCAAATGACCATGGCCTTGCCTCTTTCACCCTCGTCATGTCATCCTCTTCTTCAAATTCAAATAGCCAGAGATTTTCCTGTAACTCCTTGAAGACCACCTGCCCCCGTATTCTCTAGATTTTTGACAATACTGATGTGAAGGCTTCCTTATTCGTTCGTTTCCCCGCCCAAAGCCATCCGATTAAACTCCTTTTACCCTTCTCACTTGTAATTGCAACTTCCCCTTCCGTAATTTTCAATCCTTGTTTTTCCCCTGTGATGAGTGAGATTTTCCCACAAAGTTCTTCCAGATCGTCGGCCATGTTCCGTTTTATGCCTTGGAAACAGTTTCGAAAAAAACAGTCCCAAAACCCCTTTCGGCAAGATAGGGACTAAGTCCTCCCTCCTAGTTTTCGCTCACAGAGAGAAAAACCTAGAGAGAGACTTAACACCGAATAGTCGTTAATATTGTTGTGTAAAATAAACCAAATAAATGAAATTAATCTTCCAATTTGAATTGAACTTTGTAATTAGTAACCTAAAGGTTGTTCATAGACATCTTCACTACCTAGAATGTCACATCCTTAATTTGCACCCATCATAGTGCAAGACATGAACTTTTCCAATGCCAATATTGTTTTTGTCAAAATATCTACGACATTCTCCTTTGCTATCAACTAAATCTTAGGCTCCGTTTACTTCGACGTAAAATAATTTTCAGAAAATGATTTTTGCATTTTACGGTATTTACTTCGACGTAAAAATAGTGGTCAACAAAAAATATTTTCCTTTTGACTGAAAATTATTCTTTAATTTTCAGAAAATGGTTTATAATTTTGAAAATCATAAACCATTTTTCGACTTTGAGCATCTCATTCTCAAATCGACGGACCTTGCCAAGACACGCCCAAAACCTCACTGGGAACTGCTTGGGACCCGCTCGAGACTTGACCGGGACTCGCCTAGGACCCGTTCGAGACCCTGCCAGGACCTGATTAGACTTGAATGGGACCTGCCCAAACCTGCCCAGGACATGCCTGGGACTTGCCCAAGACCCGATAGGGACTTGCCCAGGACCCCACTAGGACCTGCCTGGGACTTGAACGGAACCCACCTAGGACCGGACTGGACCTACCCTGGACTTGATTGGGACCCTCCCAAGACTTGACCCGGACTAAGACCTTGTCGGGACCTGTATGGGACTTACCCGGACCCCAAAGGGACCCGCCCGAGACTTGACCTGGACTCGCCCAAGACTTGCCTCATGTACAACTTATTCGTCAAATTCTTTGCAATGTACAAAGTCTCCAATTTCTGCCAAATTGATTATGCATTTTCTTCATCAATCATATTATGAATGACTTCATCTGACAAATTAAGACAAATTACACTGGCAGCCTTCGCATCCATCTCTTCCTATACATCATTGTCCATCTTCTTGGGTTTCTTCACCTTTCCCAATAACGCCTTGTGAATTCCTTACTGAATTAGCAAATCCTTCATCCTTCTATGCCAAAGAGAGAAATTGTTCTTCTCATTAAACTTCTCCACTTCAAACTTGGTACTCGTCATATTTACCGTCAATTTGATTCTTGAACCTGAGCTCTGATATTATTTGTTGTACAAAAACATGATCATAATTACGGTTAAATAAGGTGAGAACAATCACACACAAAATAACACCAAGATTTAAGTGGTTCCCTCAATGTGAGGTACGTCCATTGGCGAAGGCGATCACGAAGAAATTTACTATGAAATATGGAGTACAAAAATATAGTAGAGAGAAAATCACTCAAACCCAAAACCTCAATATATGCAAATCTTACTATCACACAATAGAGATTCTTTCCTAAAGAAAATACAAAAGACAAGAATACAAACCCTTCTTCTTTTGCTTGGATACGATGACCGCTGGTAAAGCACCAGATAAAGCGTTAGATAAAGTCTCACTCATCTCAAACACCAATGAAGATATCTCACGTTTGAATTCAAGTAGATAACTTACACTTATCCCTTATCTATCACTTGTGTATATCTTAGTGATATCCTAGTTTAAATATTATTTGAATGTATGATCTTATCTTATTGTAATTGAGTTAATATAGGAGTTTGGTTGTATGTATTTTAAATATCAATACAAACCCACTGAGAAGGGTATAGAAGCAATTACATCATATAGTGTATTTAGAATTCTTTTATGGTAGCAGATAAAGACTGACGTCTACTTATAGTTTTATTTTTTATTATTTTTTTATTATTATTATTTTTATATGGCTGATTCTACTTCTAGCAATAAGTTCAACTCTTCCTCTATTCTCTTTTCTGTCCCAAACATGAACTACCACATTCAGATTCGCCTTGGCAAAGACAATTATTTGTCATGGAAAACCCAAATTGATGCGTGCCAACGAGGCCAAGAATCTTATGATTTCATCTCTGGTGCCTTGCTTGCTTCACCTCAAACCATACCCAACACCTGTACTGATGAAGATGCTCTTCCTACCATGGCTAAGCCGGCTTTCCTTGCTTGGTGTCAATGGGATCAAATGATTCTCAGTATCCTGATCTCCACACTGTCGGATAATCTTGTTGCACATGCGGTAGGTTGTGCTACCGCCACGGCCCTTTAGCTCTCCTTGGAGAAGATGTTCTCCTCTCAATCCTGGGCTCATATCATGCAGATACACTACCAGCTTGCGACCTTGAAGAAAGGAACTGCATCCATTGCTGACTACTACCGGAGGATGAAGAGTCTCAATGACACGTTGGCTGTTATAGACCAACCATTAAATGACTTTGAGACAGTGTCGTATCTCCTTGCTGGACTTGCATCAGAGTACGATCCATTTGTCACCTCCATTACCACAAGGATTGATCCTCTCTCCCTTGATGATATCTATGGCCATATGTTAGCTCATGAGTTTCGTGTTGAACAGCATATTCCAGTTGCTGACTTGCCCCTTCCATCTGCTAATATCTCAGCAAGGTCTCCCAGCAATCGTGGCAAAGGCATTCGATTTCCTTCCTCTAGCTGAAGGAATTATTTTGGGGGGCGTGGTTCACGTGGACATGGGAATTTCCACTCTTTACGTGGACGTGGTTCTTTCTCTTTGGCATCTAGCTCCAGCCAGCCTCACATCATATGTCGGGTGTGCAACCGACCTAAACATTTAGCTCTCATCTGCTAATATCTCAGCAAGGTCTCCCAGCAACCGTGGTAAAGGCATTCGATTTCCCTCCTCTAGCCGAGGGAATTATTTTGGGGGCCGTGGTTCATGTGGACATGGGAGTTTCCACTCTTTATGTGGACGTGGTTCTTTCTCTTTGGCATCCAGCTCCAGCCAGCCTCGCATCATATGTCGAGTGTGCAACCGACCTAAACATTCAGCTCTCATCCGCTAATATCTTAGCAAGGTCTCCCAGCAACCATGGTAAAGGCATTCAATTTCCCTCCTTTGGTCGAGGGAATTATTTTAGTGGACGTGGTTCTTTCTCTTTGGCATCTAGCTCTAGCCAGCCTCGCATCATATGTCGGGTGTGCTACCGACCTAGACATTTGGCTCTCACCTACTATTGCCGCTTTGATTGCTTCAATCCAGAGCATGAAAGGTCTTCCAATCCACAGGCCTTCTACTCCACTCCAGACCTTCCTAATGATGAAAGTTGGTATCCGGATACCAAGGCAACGCACCACATCACGAATGACATGGCCAACCTCAACCCCACGGCTGAGGACTATGCTAGGTCAGACCAGATTCGAGTCGGTAACGGCATAGGTTTGTCCTTTAGTCACACTGGTTCTGGTTCTATTTTCGCTTCTCGTCGTTCATTTATTTTACGTCAATTACTCCTAGTTCCACAGATTTGCAAAAATCTTCTTCCTGTGAGTCAGTTTGCTAAAGATAATTCTGTATTTTATGAATTTCACTCGTCTTTTTTGTGATTAAGGATTGCCACACAAAAACAACCCTCCATTAAGGTCCACTTAAAGCTTGTCTCTACCAGTTCCTGCCGTCACATGCTTCCCCTGAAATAAATCAAGCCCTTGTTGGTGAACGGACTTCCACTAATCACTTGCATCCCCGCTTGGGTCACCGCACCCTTCAAGTCGTCAAGTATGTTTTATCCAAGTTTTCTTTACCTACTGCTTCCAATCAATCTGGTTCACCTTGCTCTGCCTGCCGTCAAGCAAAGGGTCACCAGCTTCCTTTTCCAGCATCTACGTCAGTGTCGTCTAGACCTCTATATTTAATTTATTCCGATGTATGGGGTCCATCCCCAATTGTTTCTAATCATGGGAACCACTACTATGTATCTTTTATTGATGCTTTTAGTAAATATACATGCTTGTTTCCTATTCATTGCAAGTCAAATGTATATGCTACCTTTATTCAATTTCAATCCATGGTTGAATGTCTATTTAATCTTAAAATCAAATGCGTCCAAACTGATTGGGGTGGGAAATTTTGACCTCTCTCGTAGTTTTTAAAAAAGATTGGGATTGTTCATCGTGTATCGTGTCCACACTCATCAACAACAAGGGTGTGTCAAAAGGAAACACCATCACATTATTGATACTACCTTAGCTCTTCTGGCTAACAGTCATGTTCCCAAAACCTTCTGGGATGAAGCATGCCAAACTGCTTGCTATCTCATAAATCGGCTGCCAACTCCACTCCTACGTCACATGTCTCCCTACCAAAAATTATTTAGGAAATCTCCCAACTATAAATTTCTACGTATTTTTGGTTGCGCTTGTTTTCCAAATCTCCGACCCTACAATAATCATAAGTTAGAGTTTCGTTCAAAACGCTTTTCTTCATGGATTTCTATCTGGGGAGGTATATATGAGTCAGCCACCAGGTTTTGAGCACCCGTCACTGCCAAAGCATCTATGTAAATTGAATAAGGCTCTATTTGGATTAAAACAAGCTCCCCGAGCTTGGTTCTCACGTCTTACTGGCATATTGATTCATTTAGGTTTTATTGGATCCAAAACAAATTCTTCACTGTTTGTATACAACTATGCTACAATAACTATATTTGTCTTGATATATGTCGATGATATCATCATCACCTCTTCAGACCCGGCTGCTAATGAGCTTCTCAACCATCTAAAGGTGGATTTTGCAGTTAAAGATCTTGGACAACTTTCATTCTTCCTTGGCATTGAGGTCCTCCATGTACTCGATGGTTTACTTCTCACATAGAAGATATATTCTGGATTTGCTCAAACGTACCAACATGCACGAAGCAAAACCACAGGTGCTTACTGTGTGTATCTTGGCTCAAGCCTCATATCTTGGAGTGTGCTACGAGACTTAGGACAGATCAAAGAATAAAATAAAAATAAAGAATTGGCGTCTCATCAACCGGATAAATTTCGCGTCTCACCAAGAACGTGGAGTTTCACCACAACAAAAGAGCAATTACAACTCTAACAAACCCAAAATCTGTTTATTTCAATCATAGGCTTCTTATATGCAATTGAAACTTATGCTTAAATAAACTAAAACATTAAACTTTAACCTTAATGTGAGTAACTTTTGGGCTAAGCCCATTACTAAATACTGATTCTTAAAATAAAAATTAAATATTAAAAATAAGGGTAAAGTCCACATACCCCCTTCAAACTACCACTCAATTGACAATGTCCCCTCCAAACTACTAAAACATTGTCAATGTCCCCCCCAAGGCTAGCAATAAGACAAAAATGCCCCTATAAATTTCTCTCAATAAGACAAAAATATCCTTACAAATTAAAAAAAAAAAAATTGATTTTTTTAGAAAACGAAAAATTTTAATTTAAAAATAATATTTAAAAAAAAAAACAATTTTTTTAAACAATTTTTTTTTTTTTTTTTTAAATGGAAATTTTTTTTAAAAAAAAAACTATTTTTTTTTATTTAGTTTTAAAAAACAAAAATTTCATTTTATTAAGCGAAAATTTTATTTTTTTCAAAACGTAAATTTTTATTTAAATAAAATTATAAAACAAAAAAAAAAATGAAAATTTTCAATTTTTTTTTTTTAAAAAAAAAGCGAATTTTTTTAATTTTTTTCTTATAAAATTGATTTTAAAAAAGAAAAAATTGGCCAAGTTTGGATTTTTTTTTTTTTGGTTAGTTTTAGGTTTTTTCTAAAAGTTTTAGTATTTTTGTTTATATTTTACTAAGGGTAATTTCGTCATTAGGGAGAACATTGACAATTTTTGGTAGTTTGGGGGGAACATTGTCACAATTGAAAGTTTGGGAGGAACATTGTCAATTGAGTAGTAGTTTGAGGGGGTTATGTGGACTTTCACCTAAACATAATTACAAAATAATACCAACTTTAAACTAATTTTCTTTCGTCAGTGATTCTGCATCACTATCACTAGAACTCTCTAGCTAATGACAACTACACAACACTGGAAGAACTAAATAACAAGACAACTTGGTGCGGTCAATGAGAAACCAATTAATAGACTCCATATTGCAGAAAAGACACGTCCTCTGCTTCTCTGTCATACGTCTCTTATTGTCCTACGTACCTAGTTTGAACTTATTGTTGATGAAGTACTTGAGATTCCCTGTTCGCGTGGAAACCTTAAGTAATGTCAACTTGTCTTTTAGTTAGGCTTGTTTAGAGGATAAAATTCTTAAGTTTCAAAATTTTAAAGGCATTTTTTAAAATTTTTGAAGAAAACATAATCCCTTGGGGTTGAGGCCCTCCAATGGACCATAAAATTCCGCCCCTAATCAGACTTCATGCTAGCATCAACTACTCAAGTTTATTAAAAAAAAAAAAAAAAACTCCTCAAATTTAGGTGTTTGTCACAGTACATCAATATTGCTAACGAACGGTTCTCTGCAATAACTGATGGGATGCTGTTTTGTGTAAAAAGAAAATCATCTACGTCTGCAACCAATAGTCAATTAATGGGGGTGGATGGAAAAAATCTAACGACATGAATGGATCTTGACTAAATTAACCTGCACAGTTAATATCATTATAATTAATTCTGAAAATTACCCCAACCAACCGGTGAGG
>NC_081550.1:5466164-5466407 GCF_901000735.1 Corylus avellana
TTATTGATCTTGATTTCGATTTATAAAGCGGCATGCAACCGAACATCTCAGTCTTTGTTTTTTGCAATATTGTTCATTTGTTAGCCATTTTTGTCATCTCTTAACAAAAAACGAGCCACTCTCACAGGCCATTTAAGGGTGGCTGGCCACTTCCATTTAACCATTTGGAGTTGTCGAACTATATTCATTTCGATTCCATAAGAGTGATTCGACCATCTAAAAACCCTGAATTCAGAATAGTTT
>NC_081550.1:5466427-5477623 GCF_901000735.1 Corylus avellana
CTTATTTAATAGTTGGACCACCCCAAATACTATAGAGGTGGCCCAAACCCAAAATCACCCATCTACGACTTAAGGTAGCCAAACCATTTCCATGAAAATAGGAGGTAATTTGCCACTCCATTTAGCTTATTAGTATTATTATTTATTTTATTTTTATTTTTTTTATTGGAAAAGTGGAGACATTTTGAGGTTTTCATCCAATAAAAACTCACGACGCATGTTGGGTCATTGTCACTTTTTTGAGACAAGATAGAAAAATGGTACTAGTTCAATAGATTTTTTCTTAATTAATTCCAACTAATTCGAACAGTATTCACGTGGTTGCCATAAAGATCATAAAGGCTTCTAAAAAGCTCCATGACTTTCGGTTTCGCCAACCAGATGTTGCGATTTTAATTTGGTGATCCCTTCTTTTTTCTTAGCTACATAATTAAGTCTACGTAGCTACTTTCTCAAACAAGCTGATCGGTGAATTGACCATTGATTTTTCTTAGGATTCATATAAGTTGATAAATTTAATGGTAAATTTATTAAATTTATAACAAAATTAGTAAAAAAATAATTTAAAAAATGATATGTAGCATGTCTCTTATAGGAATCATGTAGATATTTTTTGTTATCATCTTTTAAGCTCATTGTATGCTAATTGCTATGGTAAGTATGTGCACCTTTGTTGAAAAGTCAAGGCAGCAGTGAAGTATCTCAACATTTAAGAATGACAAGTATTACACATTTATCTTTTAATTATTTTTTGTTTATTTTTTATGCAAATTTGTCATTGAATTTATAAACCTAAATGTTATCCCGTAAATTCAATGGTAAATTTGTTCATCTCTTATACAGAGATGGACAATAAATGGGTAAATAAAAGGTTTGCAACACTTATAACCACAAAGTCAATAGTTGGTTGAGATTGCCATTAGCATTATAAGATAGTTGTAGAATAAAAATGTGATATGTTATATTTCTCAAACTCAAAATGCTGCAAATAACATAAGTCACAAGTGCAATTTAATTGCAACTCGGGTAGGCAGCATTTAAAGTATACATTTAATTAAATTTTGACCGTTGAAAAAATTACGATATATCACATGTATTTTTTTTAATGGTCTAAATTTAATTTCAAATTTATATATATAAAAAATAAGAGTAAAATTATATTTAAACTATCGAAAAACTACAAAAATGTATTATAACTTTTTTACCGCTCTTGAGCCAAATCCTCTTCTTTACAAATATTGCATTAACAAGTGCAAGAAATAAAGTGATATGCTAGCTGGGGATTCAGATCCCTTCAATTTTTTTTAAAATTTGAGCTTTTCATTATATTTAACGGTCTAAATAAATGTAAAAGTTTGTGTGTTACCAAAATAAGTGGATTTGACATGTTAAAAATTAAAAATTAATTACCTCAATAACATACAAATCTCTACATTTATTTGAACCATTAGATGCAATGAAGGGCCAAAATTTAAAAATCTGAGAAGGTCGCAATCTGCTAGCGGGTGGTTGCAGAGTGCAATAAAGTATCAAACAATGGTGCTTTTAATTCGTGGAACTTTGAGGGAAATGATCTTTTTAATTTTGTGAAGACCATTTTGCCCTCCTGTTTTAACTAACAAATTCCTCTCCAAAGGAACCTTTTGGAACTTTGAGGTTGGCTGATTTCAAAGCCGTACGAGGTTCACTTTAGAGACATATCATTAAGCTTTAGACAGAGACGTGTTGCTTTATGGGGGGGGGTGAGCGCAACCTGGTCACCCAAAAAGGGTGGTTGCAGGGTGTCAAAGTATCAAACAATGGTGCTTTTAATTCGTGGAACTTTGGGGGAAATGGTCTTTTAATTTTGCGAAGACCATTTTGCCCATCTGTTTTAACTAACAAATTCCTTTCCAAAGGAACCTTTTGGAACTTTGAGGTTGGCTGATTTCAAAGCCATGCGATGTTCACTTTGGGAGACATGTCATTAAGCTTTAGACAGGGCGTGCTGAACAGGAGCGTATTTAGGGGGGGGGGGGGGGCTGATGACCTCCAAATTACAAGAAAAAAAATTTTTAAGACAAAAAAAAAAAGAAATTAAGGAAAAAAAAAATGTAAGGTATTTTTTGTCAATTGGTTCATCTCTAAAATTTTTTTTGCCCTTGGTCCCTCTTCAAATTGAAAGCTGGATCTGTCCCCGACTTTAGAAATGTCTATATATACAAAGCAGCATACCTCACAAAGAAGCTATCTACTTCTTGCGTAAGATCGTCACAGTCATCATTCATCAACTCCTCCTCTCTCTCTCTCTCTCTCTCTCTCTCATTTCTTTTCTGATCACGGAGTTGGAAAGCATGCCCAAGTTTCTTGAGAACAAGACTGTTTTAGTCACTGGTGCTACTGGCTTTCTAGCAAAAGGTACGTATACCCTTAGCTCTCTTTCTGCGTGTATGTGTTCTGAGAGATGATGGCTTTGCTTTTGTATCCATCCATGCACGCAGCTTTTGTGGAGAAAATACTGCGAGTGCAACCAAATGTCAAAAGGCTTTATCTTCTCATAAGAGCTTCAGATCTTGCATCTGCCACACAACGCTTGCATAATGAGGTATCATATCCTACATTAACCGCCAACATATTTTACATATTTTTAAGCTACCATCTCTTTAAGTTTTTGAGATAAGCGGTCAAAATGCTTACATAATAAGGTATTGTACGTAACCACTCATATATTTGACATATTTTCAAGCTACGATTAGTTTAAATTTTTAAGATATGTGATGATTTAAAATATATATTTAACAATCTCTCACTAAGGTAGGTATGAGCCCATTAATTAGTCTTATAACTGATCTTTGGGATTATTAATCGGATTCATGCACCGTCATATCGTCCTTACCTTATCAGCAAGCCGTGACAGAGCCAAAAAATCATTGTTGTATGGGTCAAACTAAAATATGACAAACATAATTTAAAATAGAAATGAAGGATGCCCTATGCAAAAATGACCATTAAAAACAAAAACAGAAAAAAGAAGTGTGTAGTGAAAGTAAAGTCAATACAATTGAACAAAAAAGAAAAGGGGCATATAGGTTTCAAAGGTGTACAAAGAATGCTTCCAAGAGTTCATGACATGATGACCATTTGAATTAGATTTTTGGGTTTCCGATTAATACCATCTCTGTTTATGTTTGTTTGTGTTTATATAAATAAGCATATATGTGTCTTTTTATTGTATGTCATACTTAGTCCTTCTTTGTCTAAATTTCTAATGTTTCTAGGTTTGTAGATTGGTATTTGTGTAAAGTCTGGAGAAAATTAAATCTTTGATTGCCTTGGATTGAATTACGCTACTACTATTTTAGTTCTAAATTAGCTTGAACGACAATTAATATGTCAGAAAAGGGACTGTTTTTTTTTTTTTCACGAGCTTTCATTATGTCTTTTGACGTCTGATGAATCTACTTTTGTTTTTGTTTACTTTTAATAATTGTTTCACAGGTCATTGGAAAGGATTTATTTAGAGTTGTCCAGGAGAAGTGGGGTGCAAATCTAGATTCCTTTATATCTGAAAAGGTTATCGCTGTCCCTGGAGACGTCTCTTTCGAGAATTTGGGAGTTAAAGATACTAAACTAAGAAAGGATATGTGGAAAGAAATAAACATCATCATAAATTCTGCAGCTACCACAACGTTTGATGAAAGGTACACAGTAAACAACATGCACTGTGGTATTTTAATTTTCGGAATAATGTTGTTTAGTAGATTATCATTCTACTGCCACACAATCATAACGATGTAGTAGTGAAAATCAACATTTGAATCAACAAGAACTTATAAAAATAAAATTAAAGGCAAATATGCATTACAATATTATCATAATTATATGACAGTTATATGAGAGTCTATTAAATATTATTTCTCATTCTAGGATCAACTCATTCAACCGCATGAATTCTAATCTAATATCACTTTTTGATATCCTGAATATGTGTTAAAATGTATTTATTTAATTTAGTTATGATAAATATGTTTATGATTAGATTGATTGAATGAGTTAAATTGGTCAACTGAGGAAATTATCACCTTTTCAGTTCACTTAATTACCAGTTTCAATTTTTAAAACATTGTTTAATATCTATCATCAACTACAGACATGATTATTATTATTTATTATTATTATTATTTTCATTCTCATAGATACGACGTCGCACTGGGCATCAACACCTTCGATCGGCGCTTTGAATGTTTTGGGCTTTGCCAAGAATTGTATCAACTTAAAAGTGCTCCTCCATGTATCAACGGGTTCGTGTACATAAAGCTTGCCCTTACTTATTTCTTTTATTGAATCGTTGTGTAGTAATTAAAGTCCTCTTAGTTCACTTCAAGTCAAAATTTTAATCGAAGTTGAAGTGAATTATAGAATCGGGATTTAAATTCATGACGTATGACTATGGTACAATGTTAAATGCCTAATCATTAAAGCCAAAATTGATAATAAAGAATAGGGAAAATTACATTTTACCCCTCAAAGTTTGGGGCGATTTACAATTCGACCTCCAAAGTTTCAATTTTGACAATTCACCCCCCAAAGTTCTAAATTTTTGCAATTCGACCAATATTATCCTAAAATTTTCATATTGTCCCTAATTTTTATTTTTTATTTTTTATTAAAAAAAAAAAAAAAACAAATTTGGGGGTGCAAAATGGCCTGATGGCCAAAGGGGCCACCCTGATTTTTTTTTTTTTAATTTTTATAAAAAATAAAAAATAAATAAAAAATTAGGGGCAATATGGAAAGTTTTGGATACAATTGGTCAAATTGCAAAAATTTGAAACTTTGGGGGGGGGGGTGGATTGCCAAAATTGAAACTTTGGAGGTCAAATTACAAATCGCCCCAAACTTTGGGGGAGTAGAATATAATTTTCCCTAAAGAATAAATTTCATCATTTAATTATATTCTTATAGTAAAGAGTACGATGTTTTCAATGAGTAATGCTACTAACACTTCCAACTCTCAACGCTTATATATGACTTTTAAAATCATTCTTAGATTTGTGACAGATCCTTATTAAATTTTAATCTAATAGTAGTTTTAAAAGTCACCTGCAATCATTTTCAATTGATGGCACTATGATTGATGTTATTTTTTCAGCCTATGTGTGCGGCGAACAGAATGGGCAAATACTAGAGAGCCCATTTAAGATGGAAGAGACACTCAACGGTAGCTCAAGCTTAGATATCGAAGCAGAGAAAGAAGTTGTGGAGGAGTACCTAAACAAACTACAGGGACAAGGTGCCACTGATGGAGCCATCACATCCACCATGAAGGATCTTGGAATTAAAAGGTATTTAATTAAGTTTCTAACCAAATGTATATGATCCATAAATCTTTAAAATATGTTTTGTTTTGTTTTATTTTTTTTTTCAAGTTCTCCCAATAAGTTACTTGATGTGGTCTGGATCATGTGGGGGTTGCCTTCATTATTGGTGATGGTTAATTATTTGACGAAAGCTAGATAATATCCTAGTATTAGCGAAAAAATAGTTATCTCGAATAGATTAATTATTTTCTATAGTTGATTACTTGATTTTGTCCTTTAATTTATTTATTTTGTTTTTGACTTTATTAATTGCAAGGGCAAAATTATATGGATGGCCAAACACCTATGTGTATACAAAGGCAATGGGAGAAATGCTTTTAGGACGCTTTAGAGAGAACTTGCCCCTTGTTATCATACGGCCCACCATGGTATCCAGTACTTATAAAGAGCCATTTTCTGGTTGGATTGAAGGCGTGAGGTACTAATATGTATTTTGACATAGAATTATAGTAGCTACAGTTTTTAGAAAAGATCTAATCTTGTTAATTTGGTAATCAAGAAGAGTTTTTTTTTTTTTTTTTGGATGAATAGTAATAAAGAAGAGTAGATCAAGAAGAAAAAAAAAAGAATCGCTTCATTCTTTCTATTTTCATACTAACTAAATGATCGTGCTTGTTTACTCGTTATAGAACCATTGACGGCGTAGTTGCTGCCTACGGTAAAGGGAAATTGAAAAGCTTTCTTGGCCATCACGAGACAATCTTGGATATAGTAATTGCTTATACGCTTGTGTTTGTCCATATATATTTTGTTCAATAAGCTTCCAGAATTGAATTTCAAAACTCATGCAGATACCAGTAGACATGGTGGTAAATTGTATGATTGTGGCCATGGTGGCCTGTGCAAATCAATCGTCTCAGATCATTCTCCATGTGGGTTCTTCCTGGAGAAATCCAATAAAATTTTCAACTTTTAGAAATATCATTTTCCGGTACTTCACTGAAAATCCGTTGGTTAGTAAAAATGGAGAATCAATCAAAGTCGACGAGGGGATAGTGTTGAGCAGTATGGCTATTTTTCGTGCATACATGGCTATTCGATACATACTTCCACTCAAGGTTTGTCTAAGTCTAATCCCATAACCAAAATTATGTACAAAAAATGAAAGCTTAGGGTTTGTTTAATTCTTGTTTCCAGTTTTCTATTTTTAGATTTCCAAAGACAATACTATATATGTTTTTAGCCTCTTTCTAGCTTAAACTAAAGTTGTTAAAAAGGTATAATAATGTGACAACTCTTCTTAATGGGGCTAGGCATGGTAACTTGATATGTTAAGGAAAAATTCGTTTATTTTTGTCTTGGTATCGCCTTGCAGCAAATATCTTTTGCAGCCCATTTGACTTTTGAGAAAGTGACTAATTAATTAATTACAAGAATTTTAAGATCACAAGTGTTCTCCTCCTATAATTTCTAGGTATTTCAAATAGCGAATGCAGTTATTTCTTCCCAGTATTATCAGGATTCGATTATTGATCTGGAGCGGAAGATTAATTCAGGGATGCGATTGGCTGAACTTTACAAACCATATGTGTTCTTTACGGGCAGGTATTTACGACTTATTTTGGTGTTTAAATAATTCACTAATGGTTCTATCATTGTATCCAATGTCAATAGGCTTTTCATTTCCATATAGATTTGATGACTCCAACACAGAAAAGCTACAATTGGCGACAAGTGAGTGTGGTGACGATTCACATTTGTTCGACTTTGATCCAAAGTGCGTTGATTGGGAAGACTACCTAATGAATACTCATATTCCTGGCCTAAAAAAGTATGCATTGAAAATATAACTTGAAGGATTTTAGGTTTTCACTAAGCATGATGTATTGGGCTTTTTAAGAATTTTCTTTTATTAATATGGTAGTATCCTTGTATGTCTGCCTTTCTATTTGGAAACTTTCTTGAAGTGTATTAATTAATTACTGTTGTATAAAATAAACGAAATTGAACTTCCTTGAAGCGTATTAGTCATGTTGTGTAAAATAAACCAAATTGATGCATGCATAAAGAAAATTAATAGATAGGAATACAAGATGTACTCGATACTAAGGCTCACAAGTGATGAGGGTTCCTTCATGATCAACTTGTGAAAAATGGGGTTACAAAAGCTCTCTTTTCTCCCCCCTCAGCCAAAAAAAAAGATAATTATTTGTACCAAACACAAACTTGTTAAAACCCTAATTCGAGTTTACAGTTTTTATATAAAGAGATTACTAGTGTAAAATATTCAAAAATACCCATGTAATCCTAAAAAAATAAAAAAATAAAATCAAGGAACATAATAATAACACTTTCCAATTTGACTAGAACTTTGTAAGAAACCTAAAGGTTGTCCATAGATTGAACTTTGTAAGTAAATTGATGGCAGACTTGACTTGGAAACCATCAATGTCCCGCCAAGCATTCATGAATAAGGCTGAGGAATTCATAAATCAAGAGGAAACTATCAAAGCATTTCTGGAATCAAAGAAGAAATTAAATTAAGGAAGTTCCTGATAGAAATAGTAAAGACGCTAAGAGGAATGAAGAAACTTGCAATCCGAAGAAAAATGTAAAGAAAGTTAGAACGGATAGGGTGCCTATTTATAGTGTGATTATAAGTTCACCCTGCTCAACACCGGGTTAACTGAAATTCTTATGGAGATTCAAGAAGATCCCGATTTCCGTTGGCCGGGAAAAATGAGGTCTTCACCTAACTTTAAAACAGCTAACCGCACTACATTTTAGGACCTTATTTTAAATTAGAGGGGTATTAAATCGCTAACCGCCTATCCTTAAAGACGAACCACATAGGGAGTTGGTATTTTTTTCAACCGTCTACAAAAGCTATTATGTGGTTATTGGTTATTAAACGCAAAAGTCCACTGAAATATATACTTGCAACAAGTTAACCTGTATATGGCCCAACTACGTACCGAAATATGTGCCTACCTCATTAAGGATTGAAAATCTAATGACCGTAAAAATGAAATAAATAAAATAAAATAAGTAACATTGAATTATTACCTATTGGTCAGAGTCAATCATTAGTAGTATTAGAAGCCTCTAGGTTATTAGAAGATGCTATACGTATCTCTAAGGGCTTGTTTTGTTCGCAGAATGCATATTCAACTAAAAAAGAGAATAGTTATTAGTGGAAATAGAGGAGAGTGGAATTAAATAGTTATTCATATTCCTTAGTTAGGTAACAACATACATGTTCTAACTAGAATTGAATCAAAATTACTAAAAACCCCATATTATTTATTTATTTTTTTTCAACTCATAAAAAAATTAAAAAATTTTTTTTAAAAAAAAAAAAAACAAGAAAAGAAAGTGGGTGGTGCGACAACCCCCAACAAAATGCAATGGGGTGGTTGCACCATCCTCAGCCTCTTCTGTGGGTGGCCGACCACCCCAATGGGTGGTTTGCCACCTACTTTATTTTTTATTTTTGTCTTTTATTTTTAAGTTTAAAATAAAATAAAAAATAATCTAAGTATTTTTGAAAAATATATTACATTTCTTAAGGAATAGCTATTCTTCTAATTTTTTAGATTAATAATTATTCATCTATGTAAGGAATTAGTTATTCCCATAAGAATAACTATCTCTAGGAATAAGCCATTACCAAACAAAGGAATGGCTATTCAATAGGAATAGCCATTTCATTTCAATGTTTTATTCCACAAACCAAACGGAGCCTACCAATTGTCTTTCAATTATGTTTATATTTCGTCTTTTAAGTCTATATAGCCTATTGTTTGATTAATGAAAGTAAGAAGAGAATTATATTAGCAAACTCACGTTTGTTTCTTGGGAGGCTTAGGATACCTTGAATCACCCTAAAATCTATCATTCGTGTTATTTTTCATCTCACATTACGTAGGTACGTATCATTTGGTATGAGTACTAAACACCACATCACAGGTTCAAGTCATGAAACAGACGATTTATAGGCTAGATTAAAATACTGATAGGTATGTGGAGCAACCAAAAAGAAAAATAGGCTACCATCGGGTCAATGTCGATAGAGTGGGCAACCATGGATGTCCGCCAGAGACGCGTGATGGTATGTTAAGATCATAAGTGCCACACATGGCATTAGTACAAGTTTAACCATGTGTATATAAGTTCTTTGGCACCTTTCACTTGCAAGTAGGTTTTCAATGGTGAGTTATACCCAAAATTTATATCAAAATTCGTAAAAGAAAAATGCATGTATAGGATCTTCATAATCCAATTATAATGTGTGCTAGACATAACAAAAGTGCAATCTCCAACTTAGCTAGGTGGCATGCGAAGTCTCGATTTAATTAAATTTGGACAGTTGATAATGTTATAGTATTTTTGTAATTTTTCCAGCCGTTTAAATTTAATTTTAAGTTTTTTATGAGAAAATAAAATAAAATTGAAGTAGTTAAAAAAAAAATTACAAAAATATACTATTGATTTTTTTAGGGGGATAAAATTGTCTAAAAAATAACGTCACACCAACGTGTAGGGAATAAATTGATAGGGAGGTAGAGGGGAAAATGACCCTCTCCATTTCAAATGAAATTGAAAGTATCCAGTTAGTGTATTTTAGAGGGATGAAATTGTCCAAAAAATTAAAATAACAATTTTACCCCTCTACAAAAGAGTAATCCTAAAAGTAACTCTTGTGTTCATCTTGTGTCACTTCATGAATGAAAATGCTTTTAAAATTACAATTTAATCAAAATTCAACAATGATCAATCAAAAGCCCAATGTAATTTTAGAAGGCACATCATTTTTAGAGTGACATGTACAAGATGGACACAATAGTACTACTTTCTACCATTACTCTACAAAATATTAACAGGATATATACTCTCCATTTGAAAAGGATCCTATTTCAGGAAACTGAATCTTCTCCAGTTAATTATATTTGAATATTTTTGTCTTTTCACTTTTTTTTTTATGAACAAAATTGTCTCTCAAATATAACTAGCTGTCCCCTCAAAAAAAAAAAGAAAAAGAAAAATATAACTAGCTGGATCGAACAGGAGAGGATATAATTCTTATCCGAGGCAGATGGGAAAGCACATTAATGTAGAAATAAAGGGTGCTTTTAAGTCGCCGACCTATGAGTTTGGCTTGTTGAAGTTGGCTGATTTCAAGGCCGTAGGAGATTTACTTTAAAAACTACATATCTTCTTAATGGATGCGAAACAATACTATTTTAGTCATACTACCCTCAATTCTTTCTCTTTGAAAAAAAAAAAAAAAAAAAATGGTGCTTTTAAGTCGCCGACCTATGAGGTTGGCATGTTGAAGTTGGATCCTGATCTTCTTATAGACTGGAGGGTATTCAGTTCATGGCTAGGATTTAGAGAAATCTTATGGCCACAAATATGCCACATGTTCTCTCAATAAAAAAATAAAAAAATATTAAGTAAAATTTAAAAAAAAAAAAAAAAAAAAACTAAAATAATAAATAAACAGATGGGTGGCTGGCCACCACGATTGGACCTGGGGTGGCTTCAGCCGCCCCAAACCGACTTGTCTGCGAAGATAGTCAGTGAGAGAGAAATCGACGGAGAGCATCTGTGAGAGGGAGAATGGCCGGTGACGCACAGTGATCGGACAAGAAGAAAAAAAGAGAAAGGGAGAGGAAGAGGCCCTGTGCATGGGAGGAAGGGAAAGAATGGGGCACTGCCGCTTGGATTAATTACCTATAGTAACGTGGCACACATGGCACGTTACTATTGTAGTAACGTGCTACGTATGACACATTATTAATGTAGTAATGTGTCACATGTAGCACGTCACTAATGTAGGCTTATTTTAATAAAATATGATTTTGCAAAATGCACCCCCTCCCCCCCAGCTTTT
>NC_081550.1:5477804-5477987 GCF_901000735.1 Corylus avellana
TCGGATGACTAATTTGTATATTGAGATCTTATAACAATAATGATCTACTATATCGATCTATGTCCTAAACCAACTGCTATTTGTATATAGGTTAGTACTAACCCATGCATGCATGTACAAACATTGTACTGTTTAGGCGTGGATGATGTGCTAATCATTACTTTACAATTGGCACATTCAAAA
>NC_081550.1:5479206-5484891 GCF_901000735.1 Corylus avellana
TTTGGTTACGTGTCATTATGACACATTACCAAATGATGACTTGTCAATATGACACGTCATTAGTTGGTAACGTGCCATTTTTAACACGTCACCAAATGGTGACGTGATAAAATTAACACGTTTCTATAATTTTTAATAACGTGTGACAAATTGCCATGTCACCCAATGGTGACGTGGGCTTGAGGTTGCTGGACCACCCCCGTTGGACCTGGGGGTGGTCCGGCCACCCCCAAGGGCCAAACAAAATTTAATTTTTCTTTTAGATTTGGCCATTGGGAGTGGTCCAGAGGGCCATGGGGTGGCTTCAACCTCCGCAGCCCCCAACTGGGGTGGTCCGGCCATCTCCAATGAGGTGGCCAACCACCCTTTATTTTTTTTATTATTTTATTATTTATTTATTTTTAATATGAAAATAATATTTTATTATTATTTTTTGTTAGTGGAAAAGCATATATCTCATTTATTGCTCTAGGATTTTTAAGAAGCCATGAATTGGATATTCTCCACTCTAAAATGGGATGAGAGGATCCTGTTCCACTTATTTCTTACATTGAATCTGTGGTGTATTAAAGTCCTAATTAATTTCAAAAATAAATTAAAGAATAAATTTAATTATATAATTATATTAATTTTTTACATTGAAGAGTAAGGTATTTTCAATTGATGGCGCGATGATTGATGCTGTTTTCCAGCTTATGTGTGCGGCGAAAAGAAGGGGCAAATGCTAGAAAGCCCATTTCAGATGGAAGAGACGCCCAATGGAAGCTCAAGATTAGATATCAAAACAGAGAAACAGGTTGTGGAGGAGTACCTAATTAAACAATCTACGGGGGCAAGGTGTCACTGACGGAGCCATTACATCCACCATGAAGGACCTTGGAATTAAAAGGTTTTATGATTCTAACCAAATATGATATATAAATTTTTATACCATAGTCCCGTACAGGCAGCTAAAATGGAAACCTTACGGGTGTTATACCTTGAGGTCTTGTATTCGAGTCCTGACTAAAACAATATTCCCTGTATTCAGGGTTTGGGTTTACCATTCTTCAGAGAGATTATACTTTATTAAAAAAATAAATCTTTTAAAATATCCTTTTTTTTTTTTTTATAAGTTATCCTAGAAGAGAAATTATAAATAGTAAGAGTCCCATTTACTACTTTGTTACTTGATGTGGTCTGAGTCATGTGGGGGGCTTGTTTGGCTTCATTATAGGTGATGATTAATTAGGTCATGGTTCAAATAATTACAGCATGCTTCGTCGCTAGAAAGCATTAGTACTACTGCAGAACCTAACAATGTAGACATACTATCTAAGGTGATAGTTCAATGACTAAATAAAATTTTCAAAGTGGTTAAATAGTAAGGCATGGGTTCGAATCCCGCAATTGGAATCTCCATGTCTAATTTGGGCTCGTTTGGTTCGTAGATTGAGTATTCCATTCGAAAAATGAATAGCTATTACTAGGAATAGAGGAAGGTGGAGTAGAATAGTTATTCATATTCTTTAGTTTGGTAACAACAAATGTATTATAAGAGGAGTTAAACCAAAATTACCAAAAACCCACCATTCTTTTAAAAATTAAAAAAATTAAAAATTAAAAACCTAAAATTACAGGGGTGGCCGGCCACCCCTTGCATGACCTTGGGGTGGTCGCATCACCCCTGGAGCACCTTGGGGTGGATCCCTGAGGTGCCCCGAGGGTGGTGCGACCACCCCCGATGGATTTGGTGGTGGCCTTGGTTTGACAGCGATGAAGTCTACCGGGTAGGTGCTGTTGGTGTGGATGCCGCCGACCATGGCAGTTGTGTGGATCACGAACCGGGGCTTCTCGGCGGTGAAGTAGGCATCCATGTCACTTTGGTGAGTCAGGTCGAGCTCGGTGTAGGTACGCAGGACGAGGTTGGTGAAGCCCAGGTGGTAGAGCTTCCGCATGATGACTGAGCCGACCTGGCCCCGATGGCCGACGACGAAGATCTTCACCGACTTGTCGCCGGAGAAGGACGATCCTGTTGTAAGAGAGAGAAAGAGAGAGAGAGAGAGAGAGAGAGAGAGAGAACAAAAACAGGGTTAGGGTTGTGGATATCTGGGAATATAGGCATTGTTTGGAGGGTGAGAAAATGCGGGAAAAAAAATGGAGAATTCAACATCTTTCGTAAACCCCTAAACATTGTGGGTGATGAAAGATGACGAATAAATTTTTAGGTTGTTAATTTTTTTTTAAATAAAAAAAAAATTAGAGTTAAAATAAAATAAAAAAATAATAAGAATTTTTTTGAAAAATCTATTCCATTCCATAAGGAATAGCTATTTCACTCATTTTTTAGTGGAATAGCTATTCTTGGGTGTATGGGATTAGTCATTCCCATGGGAATAACTATTCCCAGGAATATAGTCCTACCAAACAAAAGAATGACTATTTCATATGAATAGCCATTCTATTTCAAGAGTCTATTTTACAAACCAAACAAGCCCTTAGTGTTAAGACAATATTACTCCTCCTTCTACGCTAAATATCTCCATTTCAAGATGATCCTATTCCACGTAGGTTGCTATAAAGATCATAAAGGCTTCTAAAAAGCTCATTGACTGTAACATCCCCAGCCCGTTAAGGCTGAGTTTGCCACTTTTCTTCTTTTACAACAAAAGTTCTTGCAAAGATCTATAAGGTCTATCAGAGTACTTGATTTTAAAGGATACAATAAATGCGTAAAACATTATTCAAGAGATTTTATTACAAGCGAAATTAGAAAACATTAGATTTTAGTTGCGGAATATCATATCATTACAATAACTTATATGAAAAGACTTTGAAAATTAATAATTATTCCCACCCCATTCCGGCCTCCTATTCCAGCATCCTTTCTACCTGAAAACAAAAAATAAAACTGAATGAGCCCAAAGGGGCCCAGCAAGTAAAATCCACAACCATAAATAGTTTTACTCCTTGTTCTCAGTTTTGAAAATCGTTTTCGCAAATAAATATACATCCAGCCATAATAATATATGTACGTACGGTTGCATCTCCCGTAACATATACATACTATTACATCTAGTAATAGATCATCGTTGTAAATCATCTTTATAAATCATCATCATAATGCATCATTATAAATAATCTTTATAAATCATCTCTGTAAATCATCATAGCATATCATCGTTGAAAATATAGTATCATTTTCTCATAATAGGCCCATGTACACTATTACCCCTGTGCACGAGGGTTGCGGGTCCTTGTGACCATGGCACTGAACTGTGGCCTCAGCCATGCCCGACCGTCAATTAACTCTTTTTTTTGGTGCACTCAACGGTCTGTTGATGGAATACCACCTTCTGGCATAGCCTCCTTCAGTGGTTTCGCCTCCATCCGAGTATCGGTACTGAACTCTCATCTTTACTTATCTTGGGGCCAAAAATACTCTCCTCCATACATGTGCCCTTATTTCATAAACATTTATCTCATCTCTTGTACTTTTCTTTGTACTTCTTTTGATGCATCTTAGGGCAACATGTAGGAGGGTTTATCATCATTTTTCTTTCTTATAATCATCATCATTTCTCAACTTTCTTTTCTCAAAATGGAAACCTTTTCAAATATAAATTTGTTGTACTTAGAAAGCGTTTAAAGAAATAGAAACTTTCTAGATAATTCATTTAGAAATCCTTCATGCATGCAACATAACTTCATAATACGTAAATAAAATAATCATTTACAATTTACTAAAGAATGAATAAATAGCATGACATGAAGTAACTTTAGAAGGGGTAGTGAATTTACTTACCTCTAGACTGAAGCTAAAAGTGGTATGAAGGAATCTAGTTGCTCCAATATGACTAACACCACTAGTATATCTTTTGAAACTAATTTCTAAAGTCCTCTATCTCTTGTGTTCTTTCTTTCTTGTAGCGCTTGGTCTCGCCCTTTCTCTCTCTGTTCTGAGTAAATACTATTAGAAAGAAGAAAGACCGAGTAAAAAGCGGAAGAAGGAAGAATATATGCAAGAGATGGGAGAGGAGATGAGTTGTGAAAATTGTGAAGGAGAAGAGCTCTATTTATAGGAGAAAATCAAACACTATTCTACCTTCAATTTACAATTATACCTTCATTTTACTATTTCACCAACCCTATACTATTCCACCAACCCTATACTATTCCACCAACCCTATACTATTCTACCTTCAATTTACAATTATACCCTCATTCTATCTTCAATTTACAATTATACCCTCATTTTACTATTTCACCAACCCTATACTATTCTACCTTCTTATTCTACCATCCTTATACCTACCATTTACTATCCTATTATTTCACCAATTACCATTCTCTAATTACCACTCTCATAAATTTCCCAAGAATTAAAATCTTTAGCTACAATGGATATTAAAATAACATCATTATCAAAATAATCTATTTAAATAGCTTTGAAAATTCTGGGGCACTACATTGACTTTCCTGTTGTGTGGTTTTGGTGAGCCCCCCTCCCCCTTTTTTTTAAGCGGACATAATTAAGTTTACATATCTACTTCTCCTACTAGTTCATAAATAAATATAGAAAAATGTTAGGGTTAATATTTTTTTTCATATTTGGCTCATCTCATTTTATAATTTAAATGCACAATCAACAAATAACTAGAGTAAATCTAACATAGATAAATCTCCAAATGCCGTGGTCAAACACCAACAATCAAAATAAGTTTTGATTTTTTGTTATATTATTTTTAAATAATTTAAAGACAATAACATAGGACTAGAGATTCTAACTAATGTAGGACTAGAAGTCTAGAACTCTCTAGATAATGAAAACCACACAACACTGGAAGGTAAATAACAAAACAACTAATTAATAGACTCCTTATTGCAGAAAAGACACATCCCCTGCTTCTATGTCACACGTCTCTTATGGTCCTACGTAGTAATTTGAACTTATTGTTGATAAAGTACTTGAGATTCCCTGTTCGCGTGGAAACATTAATTAATGGTTTGTTTCGTGTTATCAGACCATCATGCGTATTGCGTTGTATTAATATTTCCAACGAATGGTTTCTCTCCAATAACTGACGGGGATGTTGTGTTGTGTAGACAGAAAGTCATCTACGTCTGCAACCAAGAATCAATTAATGGAGGTGGATGGAAAAAGTCTAACAACGATCAATTATGAAAAATTCTAAACAGATAAATATCACAATTTTATGCGGAATTAACGGATATTTATCAAAGCAAACAATCACCAAAATATGAACAATCACACACAAAGATTTTGGTGACGAAGAGGAAACCTTTTAGAAAACGTTCTAAAAGTAAAACCTCTTCGGGGCAGCCAAACCCAGGAAATCACTATCAAAAGATTATCTAGAGATTACAGACACTAGGAACACTTACAACCCTTTGCAAGACCTTGACTCTGTAAGATCGACAAGCCTCCAACTTGTCTCCACGCTCACAATCTTCTTCAACGTGATTCTCCTTTATCGAACCCTTCCGATAGACTTCAATTAAGCACACAATCAATACTAACAAAAATCCTCTAAGAGGAATCAATTTGGCTCACAACAAAATAATCACTCAAGCACAGCCTCACACGAACTCTCTGGGGGTGAAAATTCGTGCCTCTCTCTTCTATAATGATGTATATATACCCCCGACAAAACCCTAGACCTAACCCACTTAAAAACACGTTTT
>NC_081550.1:5484991-5490805 GCF_901000735.1 Corylus avellana
AACAATTTTATTTTTTATTTCTTAATTTGGCCATTGGGGTGGCTCTCAAGCCACTCCCAACTAAAATGGGGTGGTCCGGCAACCCCCTATGGTCAAGATGGGGTGGCCAACCACCCCTTATTTTTTTTTATTATTATTTTTTTTTAATATGAAATAATATTTTATTATTATTATTTGTTAGTGGGACATGTATCTCATTTGTGACTCCAAGATTTCTAAAAAGAAATCTTTGCCATGAATTGGGTATTCTCCAGTCCAAAATGGACTAGAAAGGATCCTGTTCCCCGAAGGATGGATCTTGACTAAATATGCACAATCAATCTCATTATAATTAACTGGAAAAATAACCCCCAATCAGACCCTCCCCCATCCCGGGGAAGTATTGGCCATTCATAATAACTACACAAATCACAATTAATTCTCCATTCATTAGCCAATTTTGTCCTTGCATAGGCCATTTGGGGGTGGCCGGCCACCTCTATTAAACCAGGTGGAGTTCTTGAACTGAGTTGTTGAACTATCCCCCACCCCAGCCCCCCCGCGTGGGGTTGTTGAACTAGGTTGTCAATCCCCCCCTCCTTAAGGGGACATAATTAAGTATACATATCTACCTCTCCTACTAGTTCATAAATAAATATAGAGAAATGTTAGGGTTAATATATTTTTTTTATATTTGGCTCATCTCATCTTATAATTAAATGTACAATCAACAAGTAATTATAGTAAATCTAAAGCATCATAATATAGATAAATCTTCAAATGTTGTAGCCAAACACCAACAATCAAAATAATTTTTGATTTTTTGTTATATTATTTTTAAATAATTTAAAGATAAAATAACATAGGACTAGAGATTCTAACTAATGTAGGACTAGAAGTCTAGAACTCTCTAGATAATGAAAACTACACAACACTGGAAGGTAAATAACAGAACAACTAATTAATAGACTCTTATTGCAGAAAAGACACGTCCCCTGCTTCTCTGCTAGCTGTCACACGTCTCTTATGGTCCTACGTAGTAATTTGAACTTATTGTTGATAAAGTACTTGAGATTCCCTGTTCGCGTGGAAACCTTAATTAATGTCAACTTATCTGAGTTACGTTTGTTTCGTGTTATCAGACGATCATGCGTATTGCGTAGTATTAATATTTCTAACGAATGGTTTCTCTCCAATAACTGACGGGGATGTTGTGTTGTGTAAACAGAAAGTCATCTACCTCTGCAACCAAGAATCAATTAATGGGGGTGGATGAAAAAAGTCTAACAACGATCAATTAATTGGGAAAAAGTTCAAGGGTTTATTGTCACTTTTGGAGGCATGATCGAATTAATTGGGAAAAAAGTAGCTAAATGTCTTTTTTTCCTAATTAATTTCCTATCAATTCGAACTATCTTTTCTCGTGGTTGCTATAATCGTCGTTCCTATTTCGCCTACCACATGTGGTTTTGGCTTCTTTTTTAAGCCAACATGGCAACCCTAACAAATTCTTGCATAAATAAATTCTTTAAGAAAAAAAAAAACAAAAAACTAACGGTTAGTTAGAGGTGACACATTAGCATTGTGGAATAGTTATGAAATAAAAACATAACTTCTAGCATTACTAAAAAATATCTAACGGTTGAGTAGGATTGTCATGTCAACATTGTAAAGTAATTGTGAGATAAAAATGTGATATATTATATTTCTCAAATTCAATTATAACGTGTGTTGGCAATGCAGCAAATAACATAAGTCCTAAGTGCAATTTACAACTTTGGTAGGCAGCATGTGAACTGCAATTTACCTAAAGCCTAAACCCTAAACAATAAATATAGAGAGGATCCTTCTCCATGTATTCCTAGTGGATGCGAAACAATACTATATATATATATAGACAAACCAGATCCTCACAGTACTCATCAACTCTCTCTTTCTCTGTCTCTCATTCTTTTATCATGGAGTTGGAAAGCATGCCCAAGTTTCTTGAGAACAAGACAATTTTAGTCACCGGTGCTACTGGCTTTCTAGCAAAAGGTACGTATACCCTCTCTTTTTCTGTGTGTATGTATTCTAACTTCAGAGAGATGATGACTTTGCTTTTTGTATCCATCCACGCAGCTTTTGTGGAGAAAATACTGCGAGTGCAACCAAATGTCAAAAGGCTTTATCTTCTCATAAGAGCTTCAGATCTTGAGTCTGCCACACAACGCTTGCATGATGAGGTATTCTACATTAACCGCTCACATATCTGACATATTTTCAAACATAATAAGGTATCCTAGATAACTGCTCACATATTTGACATATTTCCATGTTACGATCAACTACAACTTTTAAAATAAGTGATGATTTAATATATATATATATATATATATATATATATATAACAATCTCTCACTAAGGTGTATTTGAGCCCATTAGTCTTATAACCCGTCTTTGGGACTACTGGTCGGTACTATCATGCACCTTCGTCCTTACCCTATCTGCGAGAGGGCGATTTACCATGAATCCATGCATGCTGTAGAGTCACACTCCAACTACGACAAAGACTTCCCTTATCTACAATGCTGTAAAGTATTGTAGTCCTATTCCTCCAATAAGGAGGTGTACTCCACTATAGGTTTATAGTAGTATTTTAGTCCTATCCTGATAAGGAGACTTTCTCCACTACCATGTAGGTAGAGACGGAGGGAGGGGGGACCGGGGTAGGCCATGATCCGCCACAAAATAAGGAAAAAAAAAAAGTAGTAAAGTAAAGTTTTAAGTTTAGTCATTTCGGCCCTCTCCAAAAAAAAAAAAAAAAGGCCTTATTTTTAGATTTTTTGGCCATATCTAATGAAAAGTTTTGGTCCTATTCTTAATTTTTTTGGGCCATACCCATAAAATTTTTTTTTTTTTTTTTTTGTCCTTACTTTCAAATGTCCATTTTTTGGCCCTTACTTTCAAATGCTCACTTTTTTTGGCCCTTACGGTAGTCCTTATTTCATAATAAACAACCAAAATAATTTTTCTTTTTAATAAAAAAAATTCTAAAGAACCGAAAAAAAAAAAAAAAAAAAAAAATGGCTAGCCTCCTCCCATAAAATTTTCGGGCTCCGTCCCTGATGTAGGTCAAGTAAGGATATTCTCTTTTATTTTCCTAGTCTAGGTAGTATTACTTTTACAAATCCTAGAGGAATTTGACCTAAATTGTAGTTCTATTTAAACCCATGTTTGGGGTGCAATAAAGCATGCAAAAATTAATTCTCAAACCTAGTGTTTGGAGGCTTAGGAACCTCTGATTTCCTTCCGTTAATTGTTTAGCGAAAATAAGTCAAAATAAGAAGCAAGATCCTGCTTCTTTTTCGGTTGACAGGCAAATTACACTTTCAGTTACGAATTCCCATAACACCTTCGTCCTTACCCTATCTGCGAGAGGACGATTTACCATGAATCCATGCATGCTGTAGAGTCCCACTCCAACTACGACAAAGACTACCCTTATCTACTGTTGTTTGGTGTTTTTTGGTGCCTTGAATATCTCAAGTCCTTCACATGGGGCCCATCAAGTTTTGTCTTGTTTGTTTTGGCCTTTTGAAGTTGTAGCCGACACTTTCTTTTTTCCTTCTTTGAGTTGGTTTTGGATTTGCAATACTTCTCCTAAAAGGAGAAGTAAACCAACTTTGCTAACTATAAAAGAGAGGATTTGCAACATGGTAACTTGGGAGAAAAATTAGAAGCCACATATCTTATTAGGGTTTTCTCATTTTGTTGTGCCTTGTGGCACATAGAGAAGAAGAGAGTTTTTTTTTTGTCAATTTTTTCTCTCTTTTGTGTGAGAGTGAGATCGGGTATATTGGGGCTTTGAGTTTTGAGTGATTTTCTCCCCATTATCTTTGTACTCCATCTTTTGATAGTGAATTTTCTTTGGGTCGTCTCCGCCAGTGAATGTAGGCTTGTTAAGTCGAACTACTTAAATTTTGGTGTCGTATGTGATTGATCTATTTTCTATTCTGCTCTTTTCTGCTTCTTTGGGATCCTGTTATTTTAGTTATGTGCACAACATCTACCATATTACACACCGTTAATAACTCATGATCTGATACAAACCCAAAATATTAACGCTTTGAAAATCTTCAATTGAGATTTTAATATTTGTTGAAATATTATCAGGCCAACAAAACTAAACTTATGGGTTTGAATCCATATATACTATATTAACCACTCATACATATATATATATATATATATATATATATATATATTAAAGTGGGGGTAATATTCTACATACTCAGTATCGGTTTTTACATGTCATTAAAAAAAAAATTAATCTCAGAACGGCTTCTTAATTTCTTCAAATGAAAAATTAATTACGCTACCACTAGCTATTTTAGTACTAAATAAACCTGAACGACAATATGTCAAAAAAAATGGACAGTTTTTTTTTTTTTTTTTTTCGTGAGGTTTCATTATGTCTTTTAATGTCTGATGAATCTACTTTTGTGTTTTTTTTTTTTTTTTTTTTCTCACTTTCAATAATATTGTTTCACAGGTCATTGGAAAGGATTTATTTAGGGTTGTCCGGGAGAAGTGGGGTGCAAATCTAGATTCCTTTATATCTAAAAAGGTGATCGCCGTCCCGGGTGACATCTCTTATGAGAATTTGGGAGTTAAAGATTCTAAACTAAGAAATGATATGTGGAAAGAAATAGACATCATCCTGAATTCGGCAGCTTCCACTAGTTTTGATGAAAGGTACTAAACAACAAGCATTGCAGTATTTTAAGATAAGAATATGATTCCTTGAATTTAAAGAATATTCTACGAGCTAGCATGCTCGAATTATAAACTAATATTACTTTTAAAGTTTTGAATGGATTTGGATCCCGTCATATTTCTTGCTAAAAAAATTAAAAAATTAAAAAATTAAAAATTAAGGCAAGCATGTGGGAGGGGCTCTTCCAAGCAAGAGAGCTCCTAACCGCGTAAAAGGTTCTCTTGGATAGAGTAGTATTAGAACAAGAACTAGAGTTGCATGTTCCAAATGTAATGTAAATTTTAAAATTTTCATTGAATTTGAAATGATTATTATTGAATTTTAATCTATTAAAAATTTTAAAAATCATATCTAATGAGGACTTTAGTACTTTTTTAGCATTGCTCCTTCTTGGTTAGCTCTCTGTTCGAATAAGATCGACTTCCCCATTTGAACAGAACTTCCGAGTTCGGACAAAAGAACCCTTTCTCACATAACTCTACTCAAAGAAAATGAGACAAAAATAAAAGAAGGCATCTTCAATGGCAAGGGATCACTGTCCTTTTTAAATTTCGATTCATGACTTTCCTAACTATTCTATCTATTAAATTAATCCAGCAAAACGTCAATTGAGCTAGCTAGCTAGATTGGACTCTATATAATTAGCCCAATTATGAAATCAATCAATCTTTTGAAACAATATTTTTTTATAACAACCAATCAAAAATTTATATTAATTAATATAAATATAAAAAATTTGATAACAACCAATCAATTTTTCTTTTCATTTTTTTAAAAATTAAATTTTAAAACATTGTTTAATATATAATAATTCGTAAACTACGTACAGACATGATTTTTACTTTTTATTAGTATTTTGTTTCCTTTTTATTTTATTTTATTTTCTTGTCTTAGATATGACGTCGCACTGGGCATCAATACATTTGGCGCTTTGCATGTTTCGGGCTTTGCCAAGAATTGTATCAACTTAAAATTGCTCCTCCATGTATCAACCGGTAATTCGTGTACATAAAGTTTGCCCTTATTTCTTATATTGAATCTAATGTGTATTAAAGTTCTTTTACTTACCCAAAATA
>NC_081550.1:5490905-5492176 GCF_901000735.1 Corylus avellana
GTGCGTAGTTTACGAATTATTACTAAACAATGTTTTAAAATTTAATTTTAAAAAATGAAAGAAAAAAAAATTGATTGGTTGTTATCAAATTTTTTATATTTATATTTAATATAAATTTTTGATTGGTTGTTATAAAAAAATATTGTTTCAAAAAATTGATTGATTTCATAATTGGGCTAATTATATATATATAGTCCAATCTAGCTAGCTAGCTCAATTGACGTTTTGCTGGGTTAATTTAATAGATAGAATAGTTAGGAAAGTCATGAATCAATTTAAAAAGGACAGTGATCCCTTGCCATTGAAGATGCCTTCTTTTATTTTTGCCTCATTTTCTTTGAGTAGAGTTATGTGAGAAAGAGTTCTTTTGTCCGAACTCGGAAGTTCTGTTCAAATGGGGAAGTCTTATTCGAACAGAGAGCTAACCAAGAAGGAGCAATGCTAAAAGAGTACTAAAGTCCTCATTAGATGTGATTTTTAACATTTTTAATAGATTAAAATTCAATAATAATCATTTCAAATTCGATGAAAATTTTAAAATTTACATCACATTTGGGACAACTCTAATTCTTGTTCTAATATTACTCTATCCAAGAGAACCTTTTACGCGGTTAGGAGCTCTCTTGCTTGGAAGAGCCCCTCCCACATGCTTGCCTTAATTTTTTTTTTTTAAGCAAGAAATATGATGAGATCCAAATACATTCAAAACTTTAAAAGTAATATTTGTTTATAATTCGAGCATGCTAGCTTGTAGAATATTCTTTAAATTCTAGGAATCATATTCTTATTTTAAAATACTGCAATGCTTGTTGTTTAATACCTTTCATCAAAACTCGTGGAAGCGGCTGAATTCAGGATGATGTCTATTTCTTTCGACATATCATTTCTTAGTTTAGAATCTTTAACTCCCAAATTCTCATAAGAGATGTCACCCGGGATGGCGATCACCTTTTTAGATATAAAGGAATCTAGATTTGCACCCCACTTCTCCCGGACAACCCTAAATAAATCCTTTCCAATGACCTGTGAAACAATATTATTGAAAGTGGCAAAAAAAAAAAAAAAAAAAAAAACACAAAAGTAGATTCATCAGACATTAAAAGACATAATGAAACCTCACGAAAAAAAAAAAAAAAAACTGTATTTTTTTTGACATATTGTCGTTCAGGTTTATTAATTAGTACTAAAATAGCAAGTGGTAGCGTAATTAATTTTTCTTTTGAAGAAATTAAGAAGCCGTTCTGAGATTAAATTTTGTTTTTAATGACATG
>NC_081550.1:5492276-5497227 GCF_901000735.1 Corylus avellana
GCAAGATAGGAACACAATAAAGAAAATATGTCATTCCACACGTTTCCGAGTGGCGTTCTAGGGTAAGCTAAAGCTAAAGCTATAAATTTCTTTCATGTCATTATGTCAAATTAACGTATATGGATATGAGTCAATGTTTTCATGCCTCCTCCTCCAAAGTTCAGAGGATTTGATTTTAGTGTTGAATCATATATAGGGGCACCTACTCACCAATCCCTACAAGGCTACAACCCCCATCCCCAGATTTCTTTCATGTCATTATGTCAAATTAAAAGGTGACCAGAGAAAGGTCATGAACATGGGGGTGGACAAGTCAAAAGCAATAAAAATATATTTATATATTTATATGAAATATTGATTCATCACAAAAATAGAAAAAAAAAAAAGAAAAAAAAAACAAGGTTTAGTGACATGGTTATTTGGGGCGTTTTTGGCCAAAAAAAAGTCCTTATTGATTTCGAAACGCTTGATTAGGGGACTTGGGACAAGTTAGTTTTTATGGCCACTAGAATTTAAGTTTGAGACGTTCTTTTACTAAAAAGCGCCTCGAAAATGATAAGTTTGAAATAAAGCGCTCCATTTTTTAAAAGGGGGCGCTTGCCTAGAAAGTGCCCCATTTTTTAGGCAAGCGCCCTTTTTAAAAAAAGGGGGTACTTGCCTAGGAAATGCCCCCATTCTAAATTGGGACGGTTAGGTGGGCAAGCGCCCCTATTTCTATATGGGAGCACTTCCAATAATTAATATATGAAGAAAATGTTTTATTAAAACAATCCATATATATTTTTTATTTTCTCCTGATATACAATACGCAATACAATATTGTATTGCGTATTTTCTCCATAAATATTTTCTCAATTCATCAATCTCATACAATCTTATACATATCTCATAATACATATCTAATAATCCATATATATAATCTCATATCTCTTAAGACATCTAAATCCAAAATGATGATATCATAAACACAAAGTGTACCACTTCTTAAAGAGTGAACAAAAATTGTACCATACATATGAAATAAAATATCCAAAACGATATCATAGACACCACCTGTTAAGAGAGTTTACAAAAATTGTATATTGCATATGAAATAAAATATATCAACAAGTTCGTTTAGCATTTGGCGTCAAATACGTACTCAACCTAACAAGTCAAGTATACGTACGTCACTTAACGATTACCTGCAAATGATAAAAGAAAAAAAAAATAAATTAAATTCCAAACCTATATCTAACTATTTGGTGCAAACCATAAATCATTATATATTACAAGTGACTAAGATATTAAGATCTACACATACTTTGTGACGATCCACGATGGTCGCCTTCTGCATCAGTTGCATGCTCATCTTCATTTGTTAATCCATTCTCACCTATATATAAATAGATGCAAATGGATTACTGTTTTCTGGGTTGTGTAATTGTGTTTAATTAAGGGCGCCTAGATGGCAGGCGCCATTAATTAAGGGCGCTTGCCAACTAGGCGCCCCTAATTAAGGGCGCCTGGTTGGCAAGCGCACCTAATTAAGGGCACCTAGATAGCAGGCATCTCGAATTAAGGGCGCTTGCTAGCCAGACACACTTAATTAATTAAATAGGGGCATGCCCTATTGGAATGTCCCTTTTTAAGGAAACGTTTTTATGCGTAGGCATTGCTAATTTTATTTTGGGTCATTTACACAGTAAAACGTCCCTAGAAGGGGATGTTTTTATTAAAGCGCCTCTATTCCAAGCGTTAGTAAACCTTGTTTTTTTTGTAGTGATTTCTTACAGGTATGGAAAATAAAGGCCCAAGTTGAAATTTGTTGTGCTAACGTAGAGACATATACCATATAGTATTTTCAATAATAGGTATGGTGTTGGTTTTTCATCTACAAGACATAGTACAAGTATGAACAACAATTATACTTGCATATTAAATTGAAAGCATAAAAGAAATCAACAAGGGTGAATAAAATAATTTACCTCAAGAGGGAGATGAAAATTGGAGAAGATGACAAAATGTTTTGAGAACCTCGTGTAGTATGTGGCGTTGGAGAGAGAGGTAGAGAAAGATATGTAAATTTTCCTTGAGGATTAATGGTTATTTATAGGTTTTGGTATTTCTTGAATAATGAAGGAATGAGAAAGAGAGAGATAGTCGTAGATTTTCTTTGAAGAAGAATGGGTAGTGCTAAGTTCTGGTGCCCTTCAAAAGGTAAAATGATAGAATAAGAGGGAGATAGAGAGATGGCTGCGTGCAGTGTTTAGAATGCTAGGGTTCTTGAGAGAAAAATGAGGGAAGGTAAAAGTTTTGAGAAAATAAGAGAATAAAGAGATGGGTGGCAATTTGGTACTCTTTGTTTAGGGTTTCTTGTTTTTGGTTTTATAAAATCTTCTTTAGAATAGATATATATTTATATTTATATATATCACTCCATTCATGCGTTCACAAACTCAAGTTAGTTTTAAAGTAAAGTTTTTGAAAATAAATGCCTAGTTGACATGGGGTACATAGCTAGGTTTTGGGAAAATTTTTGTCTAATAAAAAATCTATCTTAACCGTAGGCATATGGCCACTTGGTTCAATTGTTTTAGAATCCCATGAAACAATGAATATGGACATGAAATGAGTCGTATGAGAGGAGTCCTATATATTGATCAAAACTCAAGGATTCGTCACTTGGGAATCCGGCAAAGTATTCGTTTAATACATTACTATACAACTGTTGTATGGTAATCAACATCGTAGAACATTCACTTTTAATTTCAATTAAATATTCTACGTACGTTAAAATACAACTTTTTTGGATAATGTTTTTCTAATATATGCATATCTCTCCTTGATCCTAAACAGCTCTCTTTCGATGTGGGAATTCTTTCTATCTTCGGTCAGTTGGAAGGAAAATATAGAGAAAAGTTGAAGGAGAATTACTGCATGGTAGATAAGGGTTACAATTATTTTCCAACCAACCTACCTGAGACTGCATATTCTAAGGCACTCTTGGTAATAATTAAGCAGCATATATTCTTATTTCTTAATATAATCTGACTTCTCTTTCCCCCTACTGATCAATCATGAATTCTTGATTGAAGGCAAGGAAAAGGCTAAGTGAGATTGTGAGTGAGATAATTTGTGGAAGGGAGCAGCAAATAGAACAAGCAGGTAATTAAACACAATTACACAACCCAAAAAACCAGTAATCCAACAAAACAACCCAACACTTTAGAATCGTCTAATCCAACTCTTTTCAATACAATAACGAGAACATAGAACAAGCAAGTAATTAAACACAATTACACAACCCAGAAATCCAACAAAATAGAGAAAACTTTAGAATTGTCTAATATGTATTAAAATCCTAATTTAGGAGTATACTCCTAAAAGCAGAGAAAACTTTGCTGAATTTAAAATCCCTAATTCTCCTAAAAATCATAATAAATTAAAAATCTGACTATTAGTCTATTACAATCCCAAATCGGCAACTTAAAGGAACATCAAAGACAAAGAGAAACAGAGACAGAGAGAGACTCACTAGTACAGGAATAGTAACGGCGAAATAATTGCCGGCCGGAGAGAGAGAGCACTATTTGGGCATTGTAGAGAGAGGATACGTATGCGTTGATAAATCGGGGAGATAGAGAGGGGGATGGCCGGCCGGTTTCGACTGGAGAAGATGGCCGCTGGGTTGGCCAATCGCGCGGGTCACTGGGCGCCAGAGAGAGAGATAGGGATATGGAGATGGAGAGAAGGGGGGACTGGCGCCGTAGAGAAAGGCTGGCCGGTCGGTTTCGATTGGAGAAGATGGCTGGTGGGTTGGCCAACCGCGCGGGTCACTGGGCGCCAGAGAGAGAGATAGGGATATGGAGATGAAGAGAGGGGAGACTGGCTGGCCGCGTGGGTCACTGTATGGGCGCCAGAGAGAGAGATAGGGATCGATATATGGATTAGAGATGCAGAGATGGGGGATTGGCGGGCCGCGCGGGGAGACGCTAGGGAAAATATATATTGAGGGAGAAATTACTTAATTTCTAGGGCGGAAGCTGAGGAATCAGAGGGAAAATTAAGTTCCCGCTCGCAAAAACAAAAAATATAAATATATTAAAATTAAAAAAAAAAACTTATAAATTTATTTATAAAAATAAAAAGTAAATACTAAAAACTAAAAAACATTTAAAAGAGACTTAAACTAAAAAATATATAAATGCAAAATCAGTTGATATGGTTGTCTAGATTAAAAACTCATCTGTGATATAAAAACAAAAATAATACTAATTCAAAAATTATCAGGATAGGCCACAATAATAATTTAATTCCTGTAATCAAATTCTCCCCAAAGGGAGTGGCTACCAACCGGCGACCAACCCATATTTAAAAAAAAAAAAAAAAAAAAAAAATCAATTTGTAAATTTTAGGGGTAATTATCATTTCCCCCTAATGAACTACGACTACTCAATTACCATATACCCTCATTAACTATCAACTTTACATTACAACCCCATTAAATTAAACTACCATTTCGTTACCAAAACCCACATTCCGTCACTCAAGGTTGTTTAGTCTGACGGGATCAACTGGCCATCATGTACAGGCGAGTAGTTCATTGGTAGGGATTCAGTGGTGAGAGGGTGGGCGTTGGGTTAGAATTAACGAAAAATTTCGTAAGATTTTTTTGAATTAAAGATACTGTACGGGGAGAGGAAAAATATTGAGGGAGAAAGTACTAAGCGAGAGCTGAGGAATCGTAGGGAAAATTAAGCTTGCGTGCTAACAAAAATAATTTCGGTGCGCCTGCTATCCAGACACCCTTATGTAAGGGTGCCTAGCTGGTAGGCACCCCTAATTAAGGGCACTTGCTAGCCAGGGGCTCTTAATTAGGGGCGCTTGGCAGCAAGACGCACTTAATTAAGGACGCTTAGCTTGCAGGGGCCCCTAATTAAGGGCACCTGGATAGCAAGCATCCCGAATT
>NC_081550.1:5497583-5504786 GCF_901000735.1 Corylus avellana
CCTTAATTAACTAAATTGGGGCATGCCATATTAGAATGTCCCTTTTTAAAGGGGAAGTTTTTATGCGTAGATGTTGCTAATTTTATTTTGGGTCGTTTACACAATAAAACGTCCCTATAAGGGAGTGTTTATTAAAGCGCCTCTATTCCAAGCATTAGTAAACCTTGTTTTTTTTTTTTTTTTTTGTAGTGGTAATTCTAAAAATAATTCTTGTGTTTATCTTGCGTTACTTTAAAAATAATCGGTTAACTTTTAAAATTATCATTTAATTAAAATTCAATAATAATTAATCATAAGGCTAATGAGAATTTCAGAAGCCACGTCATTTTTTGAGTAATACAAGAATGACTACTAACATTACTCGTGATAAACACCTAGACTTTGAAGAGTTGATACTATGTATAGTAATGCTACAAGTTCTTCATGTGTTACTCTTGTATCATTTCAAGAATGATTTGGCTCTTAAAATCATTATTGAGCTTGTGATTGATCATTATTGGATTTTGATCAAATTGTGATTTTAAAAGTTGCCTCATTTTTAAAATGATATAAGATAGACTTTTAGAATTACTCTTATTTCTATTATTAATTGTGGGTATCCATCCACGCTTGCTTGATCCAAAAAGAGATAATATTATCGATATATTTATGTTATTAGTTGTGGGTATCCACACTTACGTGTTCCAACTTCTCAATAATCGATATGTTTGCAACATCCTTTTCACAATTGCCCACACAAAATACAAACCAATTAAGTCAATGAATGTGGTTCTGAGTGTCCAGGCATGAGAAAGGTTATAAGTATTTGATCGCTCTCGCGCGCTAATGAATACTCAATGCAGGAAAATCTGAAATCTACGTAAAGTTTAAAGAGCTTCGAGCTAAAACGGAAAAACAATTAAGTAAATATATTATGCGGAGGGAAGGGAGGGTCAAGAGGGGTCAAATGCCCCCCTCAACCCCCAAAATGTTTTCTTACCTATGATAAAAAAATGTCTTGGTTGCCCCACCCTAAGCTACTCATAAGGGGCAATAGATATTACCCTCAACCACTCAGCCACTTATTATACATCAGGGGGCAAATGAGATTTCTTTTTTTCTTACAAAGAGTTTCAGACTTTTTAGGTTAAAAAAAGGTTGAAGACGATGCATGTGAGATGTGTTTTTACTCTTTCTTCAAAACATGCCGTTTAAATAAGCTTTTAGTTGACAAAAATGCTCTTTTGCCCAGTTGTGAACTTCGTTTTATTTTTCTTTCTGTTGCAACTCCATTTTAAAAGCCTTTGCATGCGACGCCGTTTAAAAAAGTAGTATTGTGACTACACCTTGAATGCGTTTAAACTTTATATAACCTTCTATTTGTTTTTTTAACGCATCACCAACAGTTTTTCTTTCTTGAAAATTTCAGGTCTGTGATAAAAATTTTACATTGAATATATATAATTTTTGTCACATATTTTTATAAATAATTATAGTTATTAGAGATTATAGAGAACAATAATAATTTTATTGAGCTAGCTGACAAGCTCACGTTTAGGTAGAGATCATTGTCTAAGAAAAAATATATATATAATTGCCATGCTAATGATAGAGACTAAATCGACCAAATCTGAATAGCATATCTACAAAAATGACATTGTCAACCAGTTATCCACAATATTTTCAAAAACATAATTTGCAAAAACATGGCGTTATTTGAATCCATCATGGTTTAAAGACTCATCGATGACACCTAAATAAATTAGGCATGAGAAAATATTTGTTTAAAGCAATAATTAAATTTTGTTGAATTGTCCATTTATTTCATTAGTTAATTTTTAATTAATTAATTTTTTTATCTTGACCCCTCTTAACCAAAATGTTGGCTTCGCCACTGAATATATATAAAAGTTATTCGATTTGATTGAAGTGGCGAATATCTCTTTGGGGATTTCAAGGATAACTTGTCCGAGAATGAGATTGTAACACCCCACTTAAACAAGTGGTAATTATTACTTTACAACCCCTAGATCCTAGATATTTTAAGAAATTATTTAGGAAAAAGTACACACACTCCCTTCAAATTAACTCTTCCTTGTCGTTGTCCTCCCTAAACAACTAATCGTGTCAATATCTCCTTTAAATTACAAAAAATTCCATGTCCCCTAAAAAACACCCTTCATAATTTTTTTATTTTTTTAAAATATCTTAAAATTATTATTATTTTTTTAAAATCTAACAAAAAATCAAAAATGATTATGATGACTTGTCTTTAACTGCAACATTTGGAGGTCTATCTATGTTATGATGTTTCAAGAAAGTTTAATTTCATTTATTCTACACAACAATAATTAATTAATACACTTCAAGGAAGTTTTTGAAAATAGAAGGGCAGAAAATACAAGGATACTGCCTTATTAATAAAAGAAAATTCATAAGAAAGCAGAATACATGATCATTCGTAGTGAAAACATACAATCCTTCAAGTTATATTTTCAATGCATACTTTATGAGGCCAGGTATATGTGTATTCATAAGATAGTCTTCCCAGTCAATGCACTTTGGATCAAAGTCAAACAAATGTGAATCGACACCACCCTCACTTGTAGCCATTCGAAGCTTTTCTGTGTTTGAGTCATCAAATCTGTATGGAAATGAAAAGCCTATTGACATTGGATACAATGACAGCACCATTGGAAAATGATTTAAGCACCAAAATAAGTCATAAATACCTGCCCGTAAAGAAAACATATGGTTTGTAAAGTTCAGCTAATCGTATCCCTGACTTTATCTTCCGCTTAAGATCAATAATCATATCCTGATTGTATTGGCAAATAATTGCATTCGCAATTTGAAATGCCTAGAAATAAGAGGAGAACACTTAAAGATCTTAAAACCCTTGTAATTTGTTTAAGCTGGAAATTAAGAGGCTAAAAACAAATAATTTCACTTTGGTGGTTTTGTATAAATAAGTTGTTTTCCTAATAGTTTTAAACTGCTTTTGTTTTTGTAAATATAAAATAGAAAACTGTTACCGTAAACAAGAACCAAATAAACCCAAAGCTTTCATTTTTGTACATAATTTTGGTTATGGATTAGACTTAGACAAACCTTGAGTGGCATCAAATACCGAATAGCCATGTATGCACGAAAACTAGCCATACTGCTTAACACTACTGTCGCCTTGTCAACTTTGATTGATTTTCCATTTTTACTAACCAATGGATTTTCAGCAAAGTACCGAACCATGAGATTCCTAAAACTTGAAAATTTTATTGGATTTCTCCAAGAAGACCCAACATGGAGGATGATCTCAGAAGATTGATTTGCATAAGCCACCATGGCCACAATCATACAATTTACCACCATGTCTGCTGGTATCTGCATGAGTTTCCAAGTTCAATTCTAGAAGCTTATTGAACAAAATATACGTGCGTGTACAATCATAGAAAGTGAAGAATGATTGTAACTCACTATATCAAGGATTGTCTCATGATGGCCAATAAAGCATTTCAATTTCCCTTTACCGTAGGCAGAAATTACGCCGTCAATTGTTCTGTAATGAGTAAACAAGCATGAATTAATTATAAAAATATGAAGAATAAATCGATTCTTTTTATTATTATTAGGAGAAACTATACTTAATCCCTCTGAACTTCCATCATATACTACTTTTCTAAAATTCAAATACTATCAATTTAGTGTATCTAGCTTTCAATTTATTTTTTATTTTTTCAATTTCACCACTCTGTTATGATTTTTCATTATATCCTAATGAAGGCGTGTCAAAATTTCCAAAATATCCCTAAAAATAATTGCAAGGATTTAGGCATCGGTTAGGATTTGATGGAGTTGCAAAAATATTCATGCTTGAATTTTTGTATATATTTTTTACATGGTATTTTGAAAACTTTGATAGAATTTAATGAAAAATTATAATGGATTGGTGAAATTAAAAAAAATTGAAAGATGGATATACTAATTAATTGAGAGTTTTTAAAGTTTATGAGAGTAGTTGTAAAAGCGGCAACAATTCAAGGGGTTAAGTGAAGTTGTCTCTTATTATTAATTATTATTATTGATATACTCTTCTTGGTTTCCAAACAAGATTAGATCTTATTTCATAATTTTGTGTCGAACTATATATTAATTAATAGTACCTCACGCCTTCAATCCAACCAGAAAATGGCTCTTTGTAAGTACTGGATACCATGGCGGGTCGTATGATAACAAGGGGCAGGTTCTCTCGAAAGTGTCCTAAAAGCATCTCCCCCATTGCCTTTGTATAGACATAGGTGTTTGGCCATCCATATAGTCTTGCCCTTGCAATTAATAAAAACAAAAAGAACAAAATCAAGTAATCAACTAGAGAAAAAATACACTATTATTACTGTATAATTGCAATAAGGTGTCAAGTTAATATTATGCCCTCTATGTTAATGATAGTGCCCTAAACTCCAATAATTTTGTAAGACATTTTTGTTTATATTGAATAAAGTTGTTATTCCCTGATTTATTTAAATGAGAATATGTCATATAGCATATTTACATGTTTATCTGTATTCATTATTTATCATGTACATGTAAATGATTTATGAATTGCATTGAATATGGTTTATGGTGAGAGTAATGAATTATTACACAGAAAATCTTAAACCATAAACCTTGCAGTTTATAATATATTATTCGCAGTCGGTAATGGGATTGAGTATTCCATTTGTGAAGATTGTAATACATCAATCATGATGACTTATTTTGATAATATGAAGTAGTGACTTCAGATCAATGCTTTGGTACTGTAGATGCGATGCATTAAACAGATCACAAGAGTTGTCATTCAGTTAAAACACTATTGAAAAGAATGATTGTAATTCCCAAACTTTTCATGATATTAATTTTAAATCCTAAGATAACTTTAAACTCAAATATACATGGAATATCACTTTGATGCATTTAATAGTGAGACATTTAATGCGGTCAAAATGTTACGGTACATGTAACATTGTTGGAACATCATTCTCAAGAAGGAATCAAAGCCCTTTGTTTAAAGGATAAGTAAAATTCCTCTTGAGATAGATTTAATAGAGTAATTATAATCAATCACCTGGACAAGGCATTTTGGTACAAGTTTAAGATATTTATGTTCATAGGTTTTAAGTTTTAATTAGAAATTGGCCACATTCGGGACCAAAATCAATCTTATAAATCTTTTCATCTCTTAAGTGTTAATTTTAAATAGATAGGTTTTTGAGAGTTTTTTTTTCTTGCATTTAGAAGGACATCAAGAAATGGACTTGGCATGGAGCCACAAAGAGCTCACTGCCATGAAACATTAGAAGGATATCAAGATGTGCATGCCAGTTACAAAGAGCCCATCGGCTTGCTACTTAGGACAACTGAATAAATTAATGCTAGGCATGACAAAATAAATTATAAGTTACTAATTAAATTTTGTTGAATATTTGATTTATTTTTGCAATGGCCGCATGGGCTTTGACTCGCCAAGCCCACATACCCTCCAAAACAGGTGGGCCCAAACCCTCTAGGAGGCGCTAGGCATGAAACACATGCCTTAAATCCAGAAGGCAATAAATGTTCATGCATAAACGCAGGGGTCACCTACGGAGAAGGATCCTCTCCATTTTAAATGAAATGGAGAGGATCCACTTGGTTGTTTTAAGAAGACATTTTTGTCGTTTCCAAGAGGTAGTTCAATTGGCTGGGACTACATTTAATGAAGTGAATGTCACTAGTTTGAATCTTCCTCCCCCCTTTTGTACAGACATGTAAAAAAAAAAAAAAAAGGCATTTTTGTCAAAAAAATATAAATAAAATGACAAAATTGCCCCCGTAAAAACAACTAACTGGTTCCTCTCAATTTCAAATGAAATGGAGAGGATCGAGGTCCGTCACCTACAAGGAAAGAAAACTCATGCTCCGCCTTTATCTCGGACAAAAAAAAAGGGACTAAATTGCGTTGTTTATTTTCTTTAATATTTTTAATCAATTTTTGTACATCTTTAGTTTCGAATCTCGACCCTTTTGAACTAAAATCATGCTCTGTCAATAATATGAAGCATGAGCTAATTAATCATCCTTATAATTTTTCATCAAGGATAACTTATAACATAAACGGATAGTTTAATGGTTTACGTATCATATTTGGTTAGAATCATAAAAACCTTTTAATTCCAAGATCCTTCATGGTTGATGTGATGGCTCTGTCAGTGGCACCTTGTCCTCGTAGTTTGTCTAGGTACTCGTCCACAAGTTGTTTCTCTGCTTTGATATCTAGTCTTGAGCTTCCATTGAGCGTCTCTTCCATCTGAAATGGGCTCTCTAGTATTTGCCCCTTCTTTTCGCCACACACATAGGCTGAAAAACAACGTCAATCAGAGCCATCAATTGAAATACCACACGTTTACAGTTACAAATGGATCATTTGCATTGAACTCCAGTGTTTACTTGCCCAAAACCAAAACTTCAGGCTCCGTTTATTTGGGACTAAAATAATTTTTGAAAAATATTTTTCATATTTTTTATATTTTGTGCAACGAAAAATAATAATTAATGAAAATAATTTTGATTTGACCAGAAAAACTTCTTTAATTTTAGTAATATTATTTTACTTTCTTAAAACCGTAAACCATTTTTTGAGTCCGAACTTCTTATTCCCAAACTACCGGACCATTGCCAAAATATCTTTGGACCCTGCTGGAACCCCGTGGTATAACTACCAAACCCCCATCAAGCTTTCACCGGAACCCAGTAGGGCTATCGTCGTGACCCCACCAGAGCTCTACCAAGACTCCACTAGGCCGCTCACCGAGCCTTTGTTGGGATCTGCTGGGACCCCATTGTAATGCCATTGGGACCCCATCATGACACCGCTAAGCCCTTGCTAGGACACAACTGGGCCTCACCGGGACTTGTCGAGACACCATCAAGCCCCGCCTAGACCTGACTAGGCCTCCAGTACTAGGCCCTCACTGAGACATGCGGTTGTGTGTTTATGGCAGGGTCCCGACAGAGTCCCAAAGGGGTCCCGGTGCACACCAATCTTAATTTTTTTGAAAACAAACAGAATCTTAATTTTTTTTTTCTTTCCTTTTTTTTTCTATTTTGGGTAAGTAAAAGAACTCTAATACACATTAGATTCAATATAAGAAATAAGGGCAAACTTTATGCATGTACACGAATTACCGGTTGATACATGGAGGAGCA
>NC_081550.1:5504886-5506659 GCF_901000735.1 Corylus avellana
AAAAAAAAAAGGGACTAAATTGCGTTATTTATTTTCTTTAATATTTTTAGTCAATTTTTGTACATCTTTAGTCTCGAATCTTGACCCTTTTGACCTAAAATCATGCTCTGTTAATAATATGAAGCATGAGCTAATTAATTATCCTTATAATTTTTCATCAAGGATAACTTATAAAATAAACGGATAGTTTAAAGATTTACATATCATATTTGGTTAGAATCATAAAAACCTTTTAATTCCAAGGTCCTTCATGGTTGATGTGATGGCTCTGTCAGTGGCACCTTGTCCTCGTAGTTTGTCTAGGTACTCCTCCACAAGTTGTTTCTCTGCTTTGATATCTAATCTTGAGCTTCCATTGAGCGTCTCTTCCATCTGAAATGTGCTCTCTAGTATTTGCCCCTTCTTTTCGCCACACACATAGGCTGAAAAACAACGTCAATCAGAGCCATCCATTGAAATACCACACGTTTACAGTTACAAACGGATCATTTGCATTGAACTCCAGTGTTTACTTGCCCAAAACAAAAACTTCAGGCTCCGTTTATTTGGGATTAAAATAATTTTTGAAAAATATTTTTCATATTTTTTATATTTTGTGCAACGAAAAATAATAATTAATAAAAAATAATTTTGATTTGACCAGAAAAACTTCTTTAATTTTAGTAATATTATTTTACTTTATTAAAACCGTAAACCATTTTCTGAGTTTGAACTTCTTATTCCCAAACTACCGGACTATTGCCAAAATATCGTCGGACTATGCTAGAACCCCGTCGAATAACTACCAAACCCCTATCAAGCTTTCACCGGAACCTAGTAGGGCCTTCGCCGTGACCCCACCAGAGCTCCGCCAAGACTCCACTAGGCCGCTCGCCGAGCCTTTGTTGGGATCTGCTGGGACCCCGTCGTGATACCGTTGGGACCCCATCATGACACCGTTGAGACCCTATTAGGACACAACTGAGCCTCACCAGGACTTGTCAAGACACCATCAAGCCCCGCCTAGACCTGACTAGGCCTCCGCTAGGCCCCCACTGAGACATGTGATTGTGTGTTTATGGTGGGATCCCGATAGAGTCCCAAAGGGGTCCCGGCGCACACCAATCGGCGGAAAATGTTTTTAGTAAAAAATAATTTTCTTGAAAACAAACGGGATATGAATTTTTTTTTTTTTTTTTTTTTTTTTTGGGCAAGTAAAAGAACTTTAATACACATTAGTTTCAATATAAGAAATAAGGGCAAACTTTATGCATGTACACGAATTACCGGTTGATACATGGAGGAGCAATTTTAAGTTGATACAATTCTTGGCAAAGCCCGAAACATGCAAAGCGCCAAATGTATTGATGCCCAGTGCGACGTCATATCTAAGACAAGACAAGAAAATAAAATAAAAAGGAAACAAAATACTAATAAAAAGTAAAAATCATGTCTGTACGTAGTTTACGAATTATTATTAAACAATGTTTTAAAATTTAATTTAAAAAAAAATGAAAAATAAATTGATTGGTTGTTATCAAATTTTTAATATTTATATTTAATATAATTTTTTGATATTGGTTGTTATAAAAAAAATATTGTTTCAAAAAATTGATTGATTTCATAATATATAGTCCAAGCTAGCTAGCTCAATTCACGTTTTGCTGGATTCCATAAGGTGCAACTCAATTTAATAGATAGAATAGTTAGGAAAGTCATGAATCGAAATTTAAAAAGGACAGTGATCCCTTGAAGATGCCTTCTTTCATTTTTGTCTCATTTTCTTTGAGTAGA
>NC_081550.1:5506759-5508448 GCF_901000735.1 Corylus avellana
TTGATCTTAAGCGGAAGATAAAGTCAGGGATACGATTGGCTGAACTTTACAAACCATATGTTTTCTTTACGGGCAGGTATTTATGACTTATTTTGGTGCTTAAATAATTTTCCAATGATCCTGTCATTGTATCCAATGTCAATAAGCTTTTCATTTCCATACAGATTTGATGACTCAAACACAGAAAAGCTTCGAACGGCTACAAGTGAGAGTGGTGTCGATTCACATTTGTTTGGCTTTGATCCGAAGTGCATTGACTGGGAAGACTACTTTATAAATACTCATATACCTGGCCTCATAAAGTACGCATTGAAAATATAACTTGAAGGATTGTATGTTTTCACTACGAATGATCATGTATTGTGCTTTCTATGAATTTTCTTTTATTAATAAGGCAGTATCTTTGTATATCTGTCATTCTATTTAGAAACTTCCTTGAAGTGTATTAATTACCTATTGTTGTGTAAAATAAACGAAATTAAACTTCCTCGAAGGGTATTGGTTACGGTTGTGTAAAATAAACAGAATTGATGCAAATAAAGAAAATTAAACTTCCATGTTTTTGACTTTATGGATGTAATTTGTAATGGAAAGGTTGGCTTTCTTAAGATTAACCAACTGAAATTTGATTTGAAGAACTTAGGCACAGCTGTGATAGGAGAACATATTCTCGAGAATCACCTAAGCATCACTAGAGGTTGTGGAATTAATCACATCAGCCTAAATGTTCTATGACTTTATACGCAACACTAGTTATGTTTAGATTTTGTTTTAGAATTACTTGATTTCTGATGAAGTAAATATTAAATATTATTACAAAGAAGTAGTTTACCATCATAAATATATAGGGTCATTTAGTTATTAGATAAAATCAATGCAAAGCAATTTTAAATAATTACCAATCTCCGAAGACTTCAACACTCTAATTCAATGACATTAACAAACTCAAATTTCCACATGCAACTGACTTTATAATTAGTAACGGCAAAATAACATAATTTTGGAGTCCATGACACCGCGTGGTTAGGTAAAACATCAAAAAAATCACCGGTAGCAGATACTCTATTGGTTCCTTAGAAATGCTATAATTCTACCCAATATGTAGGGAATCAAAAGAGTTTTCCTACGACTTTTTTATGCATTATTTTAATACAAATTATTTCTTTCTCATTTCTCATCTTTTTATCTTCTATTGTGAATCATATTAAAATTTTGTAAATAATTAAGGGTAAGTAAGAACTATTATCGAGGGACCTGACTTCTATGCGGCAGAGCAAATTACCGCATATCTACAGCTTTTGCTTGGATGGACAAGATTCTACCATGGGCTTTTTACCCAAAAAAAACGACATCGTTTGGTAACAGTAAGCAAAACAAAATTTGCCGTCTATTTTTTTCTATCTATAAATTTATAGAATCAAACGGGCTTCCTTTTGCTTCTATAAATTTTGCCATCTATTTTCTTCCGTCTACGCAAACAAACTTCCTTTTGCTTCTATTTTCCTCCGTTCCACAGCAAGTCAAGCCTAAAGTCCTCGAAAGCTTGACGCCGGATCCCGGAACAGGAAGTGATATCTGCATGCATCCTCTTAAACTAATTCTTAGTTTCACTAATAGTATATGGAATCAATAAATGGATTTTATTAATGCTTATACAACATGTTGAAAATCCCTGAAATTACCTTAATT
>NC_081550.1:5508548-5515462 GCF_901000735.1 Corylus avellana
ATATATTATAAACTGCAAGGTTTATGGTTTAAGATTTTCTGTGTAATAATTCATTACTCTCACCATAAACCATATTCAATGCAATTCATAAATCATTTACATGTACATGATAAATAATGAATACAGATAAACATGTAAATATGCTATATGACATATTCTCATTTAAATAAATCAGGGAATAACAACTTTATTCAATATAAACAAAAATGTCTTACAAAATTATTGGAGTTTAGGGCACTATCATTAACATAGAGGGCATAATATTAACTTGACACCTTATTGCAATTATACAGTAATAATAGTGTATTTTTTCTCTAGTTGATTACTTGATTTTGTTCTTTTTGTTTTTATTAATTGCAAGGGCAAGACTATATGGATGGCCAAACACCTATGTCTATACAAAGGCAATGGGGGAGATGCTTTTAGGACACTTTCGAGAGAACCTGCCCCTTGTTATCATACGACCCACCATGGTATCCAGTACTTACAAAGAGCCATTTTCTGGTTGGATTGAAGGCGTGAGGTACTAATTAATATATAGTTTGACACAAAATTATGAAATAAGATCTAATCTTGTTTGGAAACCAAGAAGAGTATATCAATAATAATACTTATTAATAAAGGAAAACTTCACTTAACCCCTTGAATTGTTGCCGCTTTTACAATTATTCTCATAAACTTTAAAAACTCTCAATTTAGTATATTCATCTTTCAATTTTTTTCAATTTCACCAATCCGTTAGAATTTTTCATTAAATTCTATCAAATTTTTCAAAATACCCATATAAAAAAATATATACAAAACTTCAAGCACAAGCTGAGTATTTTTGCAACTCTGTTAAATCCTAACCAACGCCTAAATCCTTGCAATTTTTTTTAGGGATATTTTGAAAATTTTGACACGCCTTCATTAGAATATAATGAAAAATCATAACAGAGTGGTGAAATTGAAAAGGACAAAAAAAATATTTGAAAGCTAGATACACTAAATTGATAGTTTTTGAATTTTAGAAAAGTAGTTGCAAATCTGATGGAAGTTCAGAGGGATTAAGTATAATTTCTCCTAATAATAATAAAAAGAATCAATTTATTCTTTATTTTTTTCTAATTAATTCATGCTTGTTTACTCATTACAGAACCATTGACAGCGTAATTTCTGCCTACGGCAAAGGGAAATTGAAATGCTTTCTTGGCCATCATGAGACAATCTTTGATATAGTGAGTTACAATCATTCTTCACTTTCTATGATTGTACACGCACGTATATTTTGTTCAGTAAGCTTCTAGAATTGAACATGGAAATTCATGCAGATACCAGCAGACATGGTGGTAAATTGTATGATTGTGGCCATGGTGGCTTATGCAAATCAGTCTTCTGAGCTCATCCTCCATGTTGGGTCTTCTTGGAGAAATCCAATAAAATTTTCAAGTTTTAGGAATCTCGTCGTTCGGTACTTTGCTGAAAATCCGTTGGTTAGTAAAAATGGAAAATCAATCAAAGTTGACAAGGTGACAGTGTTAAGCAGTACGGCTAGTTTTCGTGCATACATGGCTATTCGGTATACAATGCCACTCAAGGTTTGTCTAAGTCTAATCCATAACCAAAATTATGTACAAAAATGAAAGCTTTGGGTTTGTTTGGTTCTTGTTTACGGTAACAATTTTCGATCTTATGTTTACAAAAACAAAAGCAATGTAAGAGTATTAGGAAAACAACTTATTTATACAAAACCACCAAAGTGAAATTAATTTGTTTTTAGGCTCTTTCCAGCTAAAACAAAAATTATCGAAAAATATCATAATTTAAAAACTCCTGTTAATAGGGCTAGGCATGGTAGCTTTTATATCAAGGGAAAATACATTTATTTATTTCGTCCAGAAAAATGTGGAAAGACCTTATATTGCAGTCCATTTGACTTTTGAGAAAGTGACTAATTAGAAGATTTTTAAGATCACAAGTGTTCTCCTCTTATTTCTAGGTTTAAGATCATAAGTGTTCTCCTCTTATTTCTAGGTATTTCAAATAGCAAATGCAATGATTTGTCAGTATTATCAGGATTCAATTATTAATCATAAGCGGAAAATAAAGTCAGTGATGCGATTGGCTGAACTTTACAAACCATATGTGTTCTTTATGGGCAGGTATTTCTGACTAATTTTGGTGTTTAAGTAATTTACCAATGGTTCTGTCATTGTATCCAATGTCAATGGCCTTTTCATTTTCATACAGATTTGATGACTCAAACACAGAAAAGCTACAAATGGCGACAAGTGAGAGTGGTGTCGATTCACATTTGTTTGGATTTGATCCAAAGTGCATTGACTGGGAAGACTACCTTATGAATACTCATATTCCTGGCCTCATAAAGTATGCATTGAAAATATAACTTGAAGGATTGTATGTTTTCACTACGAATGATGTATTGTGCTATCTAGGAATTTTCTTTTATTAATAAGGTAGTATCCTTGTATATCTGCTATTCTGTTTAGAAACTTCCTTGAAGTGTATTAATTAATTATTATTGTGTAAAATAAACGAAATTAAACTTCCTTGAAGCGTATTAGTTACGTACTGTTGTGTAGAATAAACAAAATTGATGCAAATAAAGAAAAACTTCCATGTTTTTGACTTTCTAAATGTAATTTGCATTGGAAAGGTTGGCTTTCTTAAGATTAACCAACTGAAATTTGATTTGAAGAACTTAGGCACAGCTGTGAGAGGAGAACATATTCTCGAGAATCACCTAGGCATTACTAGAGGTTGTGGAATTAATCACGTCAACCTAAATGTTCTATGACTTTATATGCAACACTAGTTGAGTTTAGATTTTGTTTTAGAATTACTTGATTTCTGATGAAGTAATTAAATATTAAATATTATTACAAAGAAGCTGTTTACCATCATAAGTATATAGGTTCATTTAGTTATTAGATACAATCAATGCAAAGCAATTTTAAATAATTACCAATCTCCAAAGACTTCAACACTCTAATTCAATGACATTAACAAACTCAAATTTCCACATGCAACTGACTTTATAATTAGTAACCGCAAAATAACATAATTTTGGAGTCCATGACATCAAAAAAATCACCCGTAGCAGATACTCTATTGGTTCCTTAGAAATGCTATAATTCTACCCGATATGTAAGGAATCAAAAGAGTTTTCCTACGGCTTTTTTATGCATTATTTTAATACAAAATATTTCTTTCTCATTTCTCATCTTTTTATCTTCTATTGGGAATCATATTAAAATTTTGTAAATAATTAAGGGTAAGTAAGAACTATTATCGAGGGACCTGACTTCTATGCGGCAGAGCAAATTACCGCATATCTACAGCTTTTGCTTGGATGGACAAGATTCTACCATGGGCTTTTTACCCAAAAAAAACGACATCGTTTGGTAACAGTAAGCAAAACAAAATTTGCCGTCTATTTTTTTCTATCTATAAATTTATAGAATCAAACGGGCTTCCTTTTGCTTCTATAAATTTTGCCATCTATTTTCTTCCGTCTACGCAAACAAACTTCCTTTTGCTTCTATTTTCCTCCGTTCCACAGCAAGTCAAGCCTAAAGTCCTCGAAAGCTTGACGCCGGATCCCGGAACAGGAAGTGATATCTGCATGCATCCTCTTAAACTAATTCTTAGTTTCACTAATAGTATATGGAATCAATAAATGGATTTTATTAATGCTTATACAACATGTTGAAAATCCCTGAAATTACCTTAATTGCATCAAATTCAATGGATTCCATATGTGTTTCTGCAAACCTCTGTTCATGACAAATAGCCTCAACGAGTGTTAAGGATATAAATCCTTTTGATTAATGAGGATCTGATTTGTAATTATTGATGATTTGATTTATTATTAATTATCCTTAATTCAAGGGATTTGTTTTGTATTTGAAATTATGTTAAAGCTCGATAAATAGAGCTATGTAATCAAATCATTCATCAATGAAAGATGTAGGCTATAATGATGGCTTTAGTGTGTGGATGTAGGCTATATGCCGAACCACCTTAATTTTTGTGTCTTTCTCTCTTTTCTTTATTCCATATTATTCCACTTTATATTTATCATCTTATGTGTTTCGATAACGAGTAGATTCTGTGCAAAATAATTATAGGATTCCCATTGGTGCAAACTCAACTCCATTTTTGCTTGTGTACATTCTCCTTGATTATGCATATTCAGAAGGACATCCAAGGCTTGGAAGCATAGTCGGAGCTCATGGCTTTGGGCGCGGAGAATTTGGGTTTCAGAAGTTCTCAAGTGGTAATTAAATCAATCAGATTTGATTACCATAATTATCTATTTCAATTCTCTTATAAATACGAGCATTTGTATTGTAATATCAATCAAGCAATAAGAGTATAATGTAGCATTTTGGGCTTTATATGTGAACATAGGTCATTGGCCGAACCATGTAAAAATCTTTTGTGTTATTTTATTATTTTGGCCTCTTTTTTTTTTTTTTTTTTATTATTAGCTTTACGAATTTCTTCATAATATCAGAATAATAAGCTAACGCTATTGTACGATCCATTAATGGTCCTGTGTCCAAGCAAACTTCCTCAGATATGTAGTACTTTGCACTACCGCATGGAAGCCACGTCTATTATGGAGTTTATTTGGGTAAAGAACAAAAAATAGTTTTATTTCCAAAATTTAAAGAAAACTACTGAAAATGCTCTCGCGGTTAATCTCTTTGTATGCAATTTGGAATCACACTGAGTGATACGTGCTCAAGTATCCTTCTTTTATTTTATTGAATTTGCAGGAGTATATAGGCTAAGTATGAAAAAATTATTAACCAGTAGCATTTATCCTCGATCATCACGTGTATGTAGGTTTCTGCATATAAATGTTATCTTGGTGATTTTTGATGGATTGCATGTGACATTCTAGTAAACACTTTGCATGAACATGTTCTGGCTCCTTACTCCTGCAAAGTTGAAAGCAACTTTTCACACTAGAATATATTGAGTCATCCACGGTAGCTTTACTGAAGCAGTTGACAAAGCCAATATAAATGCAACGAGCATGTTCAATACGCCGAATTTCTACTTTCCTTTTCTCACAAACTTCAAGTTCGGTTTCAATGCAATCATACAATGTGCTCTTAACATTATCCAGATGAGAGGGAGGAAGATGGATGGGAAGAGCACGACCACAGGGAAGGGCAATGAGAATGAGTATTAACTTCACAATCACCATATATTTCCAAACCATGATTTTTCTCTCACTCTAGAAATCCTTTTATTTGAAAATTTAACGAGCAATTTAAAGGGCTTAAACCGTCCTTTCATTGCAATTGAATGGTTAGTTATATTTTAAACAAGAATATTTTAGTTTGTAAATTTTTCTATCCTTAAAAATTTTAAATTAAAGAAAATATGTTTACGAATCATGACTTTTGAAAATATGATAAAATTTTCAATTTACTACGTTGTCTTTTGGATAGGGTCACGAGATTTTATAAGATATATGATAAAATTAATATAAGATTTTTGGCATAGGTCATGTATGTAAGAGACTTATGTTCGTAAACATGTAATTAGGATTTTGAATAAACAATTAAAGAGGTATGATTCAATAGTCACTGGAATGGGGACCCACGATGCCACGGGCGCACCACCAAAAAGACCAAGCACGGCCTTGGGGCCAACGGGCCAACCAGCCTACCCAAGCCCGGCTCAGCATTAAACATACATCCGAGATGCAAGTGTCGCACAAGAAAAACCTCGCGACAATGTCACGCACGTTCATGGATCCATTGAGCCCCAAAATGGAAGGATCTATTGAGCTTAGGACATGTTTGGGTGAGCATTTGAGGGGCCTAAAACTGTGTTTAACCCTTAAAAAATCCTTTTGAAAAAAAAAAAGTACATGTTTGGTAAAAAAAATTGAAAGTACTTTTAAGGGTTAAAAAAGCTAAAAAAAAAAAAAAATTAAAATCCACTTTTGGCAAAAACTTAAAAATAAAGCTTTTGCCAAAAAGCATTTTTTGACTTAAAAGCTATATTTTTCAAACACAATCTTAAACATATTCTTAATTAGCAAGGAAAGCCAATGACCCCATGAAGGAAAGGATCCGCCAAAAAGGCAAAGAGACTACCAAATTTAGAGAGCCAACCTCCCAATAAAATCTTTGATTGACAGCACTAGCCCAAACCAAGATCAAGCCCCAACCTATTTTATCCAAATGTGTCATTCCACTAACTTAAGTATCATAGGTGGTAATACCGCCTCCAACGGCGCGCCACTCTGACATTAATTGTCTTGTAGAATTCGTGGGTGAGCATAGGCAGGATATGAACAGTCACAATATATTCCAATTTTGGGAGTCTAAGTGTTTTATAAAACATTCCATTGGCTTCACTAACAAATTTGTACAATGGATCATGGAGCCTATTACTACGGTTGAAGTGTGTGCCATCTAGGCAAATGTAACCAAAGAAGGATTAGGGGGGACCGGCAGTGACCTTGGTCCCTCCTAAATTACAAGAAAAAAAAAATTAAGGTAAAAAAAATAATAATTTAAGGTATTTTTTGCCAATTGGTTCCTTCCCAAAAAAATTTTGGCCCTAGATTCTCCCAAAATTCAAAGCTGGCTCCGTCCCTTCTGTAATTATGGCCATTGGAAAGAAAATATTAATTAGAAGAGATGCAGTGATAAGCATTTCATATTAATGGTTTACATTGGGGACAATTCATCATAGTTTTCATGTATGAAAAGAAACTATAAATTATCAATGTTACATATAGATTTGTAATGAGGTCTGATTTTTTTTTTTTTTTTTTGGCTCTCAAACTATGTGGCACAATCTTATAGGCCAACTCATGCTAAATCATGATATTTTTGCCAAATTTTCACTCAAAAGAGCCCACAAGATCTCCGTCAACAATC